>NW_026652290.1:24781461-24831918 GCF_009828535.3 Hylobates moloch
ACTGTTGTGGGGTTGGGGGAGGGGGGAGGGACAACATTAGGAGATATACCTAATGCTAAATGACGAGTTAATGGGTGCAGGAAATCAACATGGCACATGGATACATATGTAACAAACCTGCACATTGTGCACATGTACCCTAAAACCTAAAGTATAATAAAAAAAATAAGAAAAAATAAATAAAAATAAAAATAAAAAATAAAAATAAAAATTAAAATTAAAAAAAATCCAAATCAAAACCTAAATGAGGTATTACCTTACACCAGTTAGGGTGGTCACTATCAAAATAAGAGAAAATTAAAAGTGCTGATGATGGTGCAGAGAAATTGGAACCTTTGTGCATTGCTAATGAAAATAAAAATTGGTGCAGCCATTATGAGAAACAGTAAGAAGATTACTAGAAAATTAAAAATAAAATTACCATGTGATGTAACAGTCTCACTTCTGGGCATATATGCAAAATAATTCAAGCAGAATCTTGAAGATATATTTGTACACCCATATTAATTGCAGGATTATTAACCTTATTTATGCAGTGGAAGCAATCCAAATGCTCATAGATAGATGAATGGATAAAGAAAATACGGTAATACATACAGTGGAATATTATGCACCCTTAACAAGGACATCCTGACACATGCAACAACATGGGTCAATCTAGAGGACATTATACTAATTGAAATAAACCAGTTATAAAAGGACAAATGCTGTATGATTTCACTCATATAAAGTATCTAAAATACTCAGAATCATAGAAACAGAAAGTAGAAATAGGTAGCCATTAAGGACTAGAGGAAGGAGAGGGAAATTAGTGTTTATGGGTATAGAGTTTCAGATTTATAGGATGAAAAAGTTCTAGACATCTGTTGCACAACAATGTAAATGTACCCAACACTTCATAACTATACGCTTCAAAATGATCAAACAGTAAATTTGTTATACGTTTCTTATCACAATAAAAAAGGTAACAACAGTCTAATTGAGACCTTTTGGAAATAAGCACAGCAATACATAGGTCAGTTTAAAAAAAATACATGTGGCAAATCAGCTCTGTAAATATTTTCTTTAGCAGAGCTTAAGATACTGCTGTATCAAACACTCAGTATGTCGAAGATATAAAAGGATCATAAAAATGAGTATGTATACATTTTAGAAAACTGACACAGTGGGATCATTTGGAAACATTTTTAGATGCATTGTAAATGAATGATTTCTGCATTTCTTTTGAACGTATTTCTTGATGTTAACGAAAATCAGCATAATTCTGCCATTATAGATTCAGAATACAATTATATAATTGTCTCCTATTCTTCATATGATCAACACTAGGTCAAACAGCAAAATGGAAAGTTGCTTAGGTCACTTGCTAGTCAACAATCTAGTTTTCTTTACATACCCAAGATGCCAACATACACTTGCTGAAAACACAAGTTTACAACTACTTATATATGGGAATATGGAGGACAAATATTTTGCATTCTTTGAGAGCATCATTTGTCAACTATATTGAAATAATATTAAGATAATTAAGAAGACCAATAATATTCAAAGCTGGTGGAATTGAACCAGTAGTTGTAGAGACTCCTTACCCTGGACAGGTTTTTAATGCTCTTCAGGGCACACTGTAAAGGATTTAATCAATCTAGCCTACACCTGTCGATAGCTTTTCATAAGAAAAAATGTGGTTTCATAAGAAAATGAGGTTTTCATAAGATAAATGGAGTTTCAGAAAAAATGGCTTTTTTCACACACACACAAAAAAAGCCATAAGAACTGGCCATTAATTGTAAAACTGTTGCTTTTAACTTTTATCTGCAAAGAGTCATTGTGACAATTAGACAAGACAATATATAGGAAAAACAGTTATCAAACTATAAAAGCCCATACAAATGTAAACCATCATTCTAATTTAGAACTAACCATACTCTTATTTAGCCCTAGGATTTGGTCCTACTTACAGCCTCATGAACCATTTCCTTCAAATATTTAGATTTGCCAATAATTATCTAATTAGACCATATTCTGATTTGCTTCTTTGACTTAATCATTGTAGACGCTTTGGGCACAATTCAAAAAATACATATATTCGAATGACCCAAAGTGAGAAATTCTTATATAGTTTGGGAGTATATATTTATTTATTTTTATTTTATTTCTTTCTAATGGTTGAGGATGCTTTAATAAAAAAAAATCTTTCTTGCTAGTTGCCTGATTTCTCATCTTAATTAGTTGTTACACTGTATGGCAAAACTAGTCTGACTTCAACGCCCTGTAACAATTTTATTTTTTATTTTTAAACTATTTTTTATATTGACAGATAAAAAATGTATATGTTTATGGTGTATAACATGATATTTTGAAATATGTACACGTTATGGAATGTCTCACTTGAGCTAATTAACATATGCATTAACTCACTTTTTTGTGCAGTAAGAACACAAAATCTACTCTCTTAGGGATTTCCATGAATATAATACATTGTGATTAAATACAGTCACCAAGTTGTACAATACAGCTCTGAAACTAATTCTTTCTAACTGAAATTTTGTATTCTTTGGCCAACATCTTTCCCCTCATCCTCCATAGACCCAGCCTCTGGTATCCACTATTTCACTTTCCAAAATTGTTCTATAACTCCAACTTTTTAAGATTCTATATATAAGCATTATCATGTGGAATTTGTCTTTCTTCTCTGGCTTTTAGTGAGAAAAGTTCTTCCTCAAAATTCATGAGCATATTGCCCTGTCATTACCACTAAAGAAGGCACGAGAGGAAATAGCTATCCTCTAGTGTAGCAAAGCCATTCTTAGAAGCATGCAATCACCACTCCAATAAGGCCTGCTGCATTTCATTTTCCTCTGCCACCACCACCCATATTGAATCTGTGAGCTCTTTGGAGGCAAGGATTATGTCTTGTTCACCATTATATTTTCAGCATCTGATTCTGTAACAGATACTGAAGTCTCCTGTGCCCAAGTCTTGTTGAACTCCAAATCATCAGGAAAAGGAAACCAGAAAGAAGAAAACCAGTGGTTTGTTTTTGTTTTTCTGTTCTAGAAACATATACCAAAGTAGGCCTGCTGTTTGTGAAATAGGCTTACTGAATTAAATATAAGGATTCTTGTGCCATATTCTGGTCACTAATCATGCTGCTTATTTGAGCATTACTTCCTAGTTTTATCTTCTCACATGGTTTAATCTACTCATACATCCTAGTTGCATGCTAAATAATTCTCCTAATTATTGATTACTTTCTCTTCTTATATTCATTCATTTCACAAATTTTTTTGAATGTCTATCATGTGTAGGTCCTTTAAACAGAGTTGAAGTCCCTCATCTCAGGGACACCTAGTAGAGGGGTAGACACAGTAAAAAAATAAACACATAAAAAGTCAGGTTGTAATATTTGGCAAACAGTGACAAGGATGGGAGAGCGAACTTACATAGAATAGTTTGGAAAGCCCTCTCTGATAAAATGGTATTTGAGAAGATGTCCGGAGCAAGAGAAATCAATGAAGTCTTTTTTTGGGAAGACTGTTCTAATTAATGGCAATAGGATGGCCAAAGGCCCCAAACTAGAAATAACATGTTTGTGTGATTGAAGACCATTAAGAAGAACCATGGGAGCACACATAGACATAAACGTGAGAAAAATAGATACTGTAGACTACTATATGGGGAAGGGAAGGAGGGAGACGTGGGTAAAAAACTACCCTTTGAGTACCAAGCCCACTACCTGGGTGACTACATCCATACCCCAAACCTGGGCATTATATAACATATCTACATAAAAAATCTGTACATATATTGAGATTAAGAAAAAAAACACTCATGAAGCTAGAGCTGAACGAGAAAGAGACAGAGGAGTAGAGTATGAGGTCACTGAGTTACTGGACAGGCAATGTCTGTCATATTTTACAGGTCATGGTGGATTTGCATTTGATTAATTGTATAGAAAGCCATTGAGAATGTTTGAGCAGATAATTGATTTGGCTTTAATTATTTTTGGAATAACTCTGAGTTCCATGTAAAGAAACTAATGGGCACAAGAATAGAGGGCATTGTGATAGTCCAGGGGAGAGATAAGTACCACAACCCAGAGAGATAAGGGTGACAATATCTAGAAAATTCAGATCCTCAACATATTTTGAATGTAGAATAAAGAAGATTCAAATTTGCCAGTAATTGGACACAGGGTGTAAAAGAAAGAAGGAATCAACTATAATTACAATATTTTTAGAACGAACAGATTTTGTAATGTAACTTTCATGTGTCATATTGGAAGAATATTCAGGGAAGAGTAAATCTGAAGAAATAAATCGAGATTTTAGTTTTGGATGTATCTTATTTGGGCTGTCTATTAATGAATGGTGAGGTTAGTTGAGAGATCAGGACTGAAGACATAGCATTGAAAGGCATAAGTGAATAAATATTATTTAAAGCACGTGCATATTGTGGCTTAAGCCATAAGTGGCCTCTGTCCTGCCTGGACGAGACTCTCAAACTCTCTGTCACATGTACTGTCTACACAGTTGCACCAAGTCCAAATAATCCATCTCATCTCTTAGAATAGGTTTTATTAATTCAAGAAAGAAATCAGAGGATCATTACAATCCACATGCCAAATGTGTTCCTCTCTTTTTCAGTCTTAAATCACATTAGTGTTGGCAGTGATGTCACACTATCAAAGAATATTCAGTCATTCTCAGCTCAACCCTTGACTCTTTGAAAAATGGCATTTATTGACCACTCCATCCTATTAGATTTTTTAAAATATCTAAGTATGGAAGCATGTATTTATTTATATCATATTTTCTATTGATAAAATCAACAGCCTGTTATTTGAAAAAACAACAAAGGGTGAGCTTCTATCTGTGATTTTGTTTTTGTAAACCAAAAATACAATTCTAAGCCACCAACTGACTAAATGGACCCACTCTTGACCAAGAGGATCCCAAAGAAACCTGAGAAACAAGTTTGGACCATGATGGGAAGTGAAGGTTGACCATGCCTCGTCATACCCTCCTCCCTTTGGAATTTAAACACAACTGACCAGCATTAACATAAGAGAGACATTAAGATGGACAAAACAGTAGCAATAAGATATCAATATCCAACCTGACTCAGGTATAGTATCACATGTCAAATAGCAGGCCCTAAAAGAAATCAAAGTATATTTTACCCCCAAATATTTTTTTTGATATATTTTGAAATGGCCTTGCTAAGCTGTCTCTTGTGAGAGAAATTTGCATTCTGTAAAGAATCTCCTTCCCCTACTGGGTTTCTTCTGGAGAGTCTGACACCTTTTAGGGTTTCATAAGAGACCTTCACTATCTAATCTCTCTGAAGCCTGCAATCTGGAGGCTTCAGCTACATGACAAGAACGTTGGCTTCCAAAACCCCCCTGATCTTATTAACTCAAGCTGACTTCAACTCTTCAAGCAGAGCTTAACTTTTTCAACTTATTGCCAATTAGGAAATCTTTGAATCCATCTATGACCTGGAAGCCCCCGCTTCAAGATGTTCTGCCTTTCTGGGCCAAGCCAATGTGTACCTTACATGTATTGATTTCTATCTTTGCCTGTAACTGTTTTCTCCCTAAAATGTATAAAATCAAGTTGTAACCCAACTACCTTTGGCACGTGTTCTCAGGAATTCCTGAGGCTGTGTCACAGACCATGGTAGTTTATACTTTCTATATGTGCACAAATCTGTGAATTTAAAATACCTTGTTTGCCATTTTTATTACTTGCTGAGTGTATTTCTTTCTTCTGCTTCTCATATTAGTTGGTTCAATTAAAGGCCTTTGGATTTTTATTTCTACTATTAAAAGCTCCTTTTATATATTGTAATATCATAATATGCACATATTTTCAGTTATTTCAATTTCAACTCATTCTGTATAAACAGTAACAGTATCAAAAATTATACTCATAAAATTCTTAAAGTTTTCAGATCAACTTGGAGAGAAAAGCTCTTCTATTTGTAACTCTCTGATTTGGGTAAAATCATTCAGATTTGTAAAGAAAGATTCAACTAGTAGTTAAGTCCTGCCTGCTTTTTTTTTCTTCCAACTGAAGAAAAGTTTTTATAGCAATTATGTGTATAACTGTTATTTTACTACATGTAGGTACAAATATGCTTTATTAAACATGTAGTTTTCAGTTTTAGAGAATAGACAGCATTCTGCTCTTAGCATTCAGAAATTTCAACTAAAAACTGGAGTGCTTAGAAATTAAATGGCTAGGGCAATGGTTGTCAGAAGGACCTTAAGGAATGGGTCCCAGAAAAAGATTATCAAACAGGTCCACCAGGATCACACCTTCCACTTCCATAGTCAAGAAAGTGGAAAACATGGAGACAGGTGTGTGGTCTACATGGGTTCAAGAGTCACAAATAGATCAGAGGACCAAAAAGCCACTGTTGCTTCTACCTCAACATTCTCTGGATAACCATGAAAACAATGAATGGACTTTCAAAATCTGTATTCAGCTGCTAAATATCTAAGTGCAGTTATCTAAACTGAGCACAGATTTTTCTTTAGAAAAACTTAACAACAACCCAGAATGTTGATCCTGGAAATTTTCAACATTGGTATAACTACAGCATCAAGAAGAAGGAATTCCTACTTTCCTTCTGTCTCTCATATACCACACAAATTAAGAAAGTTAACTTTGATGTAGAACTTTCATATCTGGGTGTCTGAGAAATGGTGATTTTTAATCATGTAAATTCTGTAGGAGAGAGACATCTTTTAGCAAGAGTTTGGAATGGCTGTGTACCAATTGACAGTTATCCATTACCCTTGCTTTTATCTTACAGCTTCCTTACTAACCTTCTACATGTATTTAAACTTCCAAACAACACGCTTCCATGCAACATAACTCTGCCACACCAGCAAAAATATGCTTACTTTTTCCACTAATGGTAGTCCTTCAATGGGCATGACATTCATCTCTAGATGATGCCATTCCTCTGCTTATTTCTAATTCTACCTTAACAGAGTGAAAAAAAAAAATTATAGTTGACTATGGCTATGAAGAAGTAAAGAAAAGAGTAGGTGGATAGTAAATAGATGAATGAAACTTGATATACATTTAAGAAAGTAAATATAGGTAGCTACTACAACTATACATAACATGTAGTTGTCTACGTCTAATCTCCTCTTATACTTATTCAATGCTGCCTATTTTTCAGTGAGCAAGTAATCACATTGGGGCTCTTTGCCTGCTAGGAAGACCAAAACTTTTACTAGTAAGGCCTCTGGCTCTTTGGTAGTTCTATTATTTGGCTGCCATAGGCTTTCTTTTTTTCTGTTTTTCTTTCTTTCTTTCTTTCTTTCTTTCTTTCTTTTTTGAACTTTAACTACTGGATAACTGGATATAGAATTTATTGGGAGGCAGCCAATATATATTCTCCCATCTTTGCCCCCCATTATTAAAATAGCAATTCTATTTTTCATTGATAATCAAAATCAAGTATATCAGCCAAAATAGTAATGTCACCTTTTCTTACTTTTTCAGTGACAGTAACCATCAACATAGTGAGATAACATTGAATCTTCTAACTCAATAGAAATATTGTCATGAATGCTGGTAGAATGCGTACTCTCTTTGAAGGAAAATGCCACTAAACAATACATTTTTAGAAATAATATATAATAAAATTATTAAAAACAAAGCAAAGGGATGATATGAAAACCATTTATCAGAAGTTTAGTGAGAAAGGCAGGAGAATGGATGGTGAAACAGCACCAGGTGCAGGCAGCAGTGTTGGTAACAATCAGTTGTGTTCATGGAAGTCTAGTTTATGGTTTATACCTCGCATATAAATTATATACATTTTTTGTCATATACTAAATATGTAATACAACTTAAAAATGCATATGTAATTTAGGATAGACCTAATATTCATGGTATTTACATTTGGTAAAATAGGGTTTTTTTTCTTTTTAAGCAACTGGGTGTAATGGTATTTAGTATCTATATTGTATTATGCATAAGAAATGCAATATTTAAATATATTTAAAGTTTTATATTTCTTGCTCTCAAATGCTAAATCTAAATTTTGTTTCTAGTAGCTTTGCAAAACTTAGAATCTACATGTATGCCAAAAAATTTGATACCTTAAAGAAAATAAACTATCAAATATTTGCAAAACATCTTACAGGTAAAAAAGCATAATTCAATTTCAAGGATATATATATATTTTTTTTTTACCACTTGGCAAGCAGTACGCACTCTGGTACATCAATCTATAGCTACTTTTTGCTTTCATTAATTTTGAATTGTGCTATTGAATAGAACTTATACACAGTTTAAAGTTTACAAATATTATCAATTTATGAACTTTAGAATTATTGCAACACAATAAGCTCCACTCATTTAAAGTTTCCTTAAGTTGGTCATTTGTGGTCACATTTATAGAAAAAGATTTACTTAATGGGAGCTACCCATATCATAACACAGTATAACTTATAGCAAATGTAATCTTAAGAAACCTAATGCTTTTTCTATTATCAAATATGTGTCTGCACAATCCTGATGTGACATATTTTTGTATTACATAAAGTAAAATATTTTTCTTTCTTTTCTTTCTTAAAAGTATTAGGAAGACATGAATACCATCGCTACCATTTAAGTAATATGGGCTAACTTGGCAGATCTCTTGACTCTGTTTTTATAAATTATTATTTTGTCATAAGATTTGATTTTACAAAGGAAGAGGAAAGAGCCAGCTTCCATTTCTTAATCCCTCATGCCACTTAACTCAAAGAGTCTATTGCACCAGCTACTGTGATAGGTCCTGGGAAATGAGAAGATGAACAAGTTACAGGTATTCGACAAGATTCTATAACTTTATAATAGCAAACATAGGGCTAGCATTTGTGAAGTGCTTACAATGTGTCAGATAATTTTAAACGTGCTTTTCTCTACTAACTAATTTAATCCTCAAAGCAACTTTTTGAGTCTAACCTTTATTTAACTCAACTGAAAAGTGGACTAGAAAGATTAATTTTCTTACCCAAGGGCAAGGAATTTGGAGGTTTAAATCTAGACAGTCTGGTTTAAATCTTTTATGTTAACTTCCTTGAAGACAAACAAATATATGTAATGACAATAACATTAATGGTAGTAGTAGTAGCTGGCATTTTAAAAAGATGCTTCTCCACTATGATTAGAAGCAAGGCAAGGATACTCTGTCTTATCACTTCTTTTCAACATTATATGGAAGTCCTAGATAATGCAATAAGACAAGAAAAGGAAATAAAACATATACAGACTAAGAAGGAAGAAATAAAACTGTTCACAGAGGAATGATTACGCACGCAAAAAAAATCTGAAAGTATTTACAAAAGAATTGCAGCTTATTCCCATAATCCCAGCTGCTTGGGAGGCCGAGACTGAAGTATTGCTTGAGGCAAGGAGTTCATGACCAGCAGTCAACATGGTAATATCTAGTCTTTAAAGAAGAAAACCATTACTACATGGGGGAAAGACAATATATTTAGTGAAGTAGGTAAGAAAAGATTACTGAAAATATTGGGAATATATATGGAAACATCAGCCATCAAATAACAAGAGTAACAAACTTTATAACCAGGATGAAATGGACCAATTCCTTTAAAGATACAAGCTAACAAATCTCACAGCAGAAAAAAAAATAGTCCATCTTTTAAATAGACTTACTTGTATTAAGGGAGTTGTATTAATTAATAACCTTCCAAAATGAAAGCACTAGGCTCAGATGGGTTCAATGGTGAATTCTACCAATCATTTAAAGAAGAAATGATACCAATTCTCTATAATCGCTTTCCTATGTTAGAAACAGAGGGTTTACTTTCTAACTAATTCTATGAGGCCAGAATTACCCTAATATCAAAATCAGACCAAGACACTATAAGAAAATTATAGACCAATATCTCTCATGAACATAAATGCAAAAATCCTCAACAAAATAGTAAATCAAATACAATAACATGTGAAAAGATACATCATAAGTAAGTGAAACTTATCCTAAGTATGCAAGCCTGGATGAATGTTTGAAAATCAATTAGTGTAATCTTATCACATAAATAGACTATAGAAAAAATACATAATCACATTGATAGATACAGAAAAGTTGATTGACAAAATCAAGGACACATTCATGATAAACACACTCAGCAAACCAGAAATAGATGAAAAATTACTCAACTGGAAAAGGACTTCAGTGAAAAACCTGCATCTAGCTGCATACTTAATTTTGAGAAACTACACACTTCTCTACTAAGATCAGAAGCAAGGCAAGGATACCCTGTCTGTTTTTTTTTTGAGACAGAGTCTCGCTTTGTCACACAGGCTGGAGTGCAGTGGCACAATCTCAGCTCACTGCAAGCTCTGCCTCCCAGGTTCATGTCATTCTCTTGCCTCAGCCCCCTGAGCAGTGAGGACTACAGGTGCCCACCACCACGCCTGGCTAATTTTTCATATTTTTAGTAGGGACGGGGTTTCACAGTGTTAGCCAGGATGGACCCAATCTCCTGACCTCATGATCCGCCTGTCTTGGCCTCCCAAAGTGCTGGGATTACAGGTGTGAGCCACTGCACCTGGCCAAGGATACCCTGTCTTATCACTTCTTTTCAACATCATATGGAAGTCCTAGATAATGCAAGACAAGAAAAGGAAATAAAACATATACAGACTGAGAAGGAAGAAATAAAACTGTTCACAGAGGACATGATTATGCATGCAAAAAAATCTGAAAGTATTGACAAAAAAATCTCAGTGTGGTAGCTTATTCCCATAATCCCAGCTACTTGGGAGGCCCAGACTGAGGTATTTCTTGAGGCAAGGAGTTCATGACCAGCTGTCAATATGGTAAGATGTAGTCTCTAAAAATCTATAAATAAATACATTAATTAATTAATTAATAATTTAGCCAGTCATGGTGGCATACACCTGTATTCCCAGATATTCAGGAGGTTGAAGCAGGAGGGACATTTGAGCATAGGCATTTGAGGCTGCAGTGAACTATGATTGTGCCACTGCACACAAGCCTGAGAGGTGGAGTGACACATCGAGACATTGTTTCTTAAAAAAAAAAAAAGAAAGAAAGAAAAGAAAAAAAAAAGAATTGATAGAAAAAAATTCTGTAACTTATGTAACTTATATGTCATTATAACAAGGTTGGAGGATAAAAGGTTAATATACAAAAGTCAATTGCTATACTAGAAATAAATAAGTGGAATTTGAAATTAAAAAGGCATTGCCATTTACATTAGCATTGCCCCAAAATAAAATACATAAGTATAAATCTCACACAATATGTACAAGACCTTTATGAGAAAGACTGAAAATTAATTAAAGAAATTAAAGAAGTAAATAAATGGAGAGATAGTCCATGTTCATAGATAGGAAGACTCAAATCATTTTTTTTTTCTGTTTCAGTTTTGACAGTCTCTGTTGCTACATTTTCTAGTTTACAAATCTTTCATTGTGCAATTTCTAATCTGCTAATAATATCTTAAAGTTGTCATTTTAGGGATGGGAGCTTTCTTCTATACATTTTAGGGATTGGTGCTTCCTTCTCTATTGATTTGGGTCAATTCTCTATATATTGTTTAGACAATTTAGTTTTTAAAGGTAAGAAATACAGTTACATAATTGTTTTAATACTCTTGTCTGATAATTCTAATACTCTTGTCTGATAATTCTCAAGGCTTTATTAATTGTGGGTCAGTTTTGATTGTTTGGGTTTTCTCATTAACATTGTGTTTTCTTGCTTATTTGCATACATAATTAATTGAATAAATGCTAGATATTGTAAATTTTACTTGATGGATGCTGAGTATCTCTGAATTCCTATAAATATTCTGAGGTAGTTTTCTGAAACACTTAAATTATTTTTAAGCTTTATGATCCCTTCAGAAATAGCTTTTTAAAAAATAATCGAGATAAATACTTTACATACCAAAAAAATATGCAATTTAAAGTGTACAACTTGGCAGATTTTAACCATATTCGAAAAGCTGTGCTATCATTTGACTAATTCCACAACATGTTTATCATCCCACACACACACACACACACACACACACAAATCCCAGGTACCCATTAGGAATAATTCCTGATACCCATTAGGAATAATTCCTGTAGACTCACCAAGGTAACCGAAACCATTAGTCTTGTGTACACTTGTTCATTCTTGCTATTTCATATAAATGGAAACCCATTATATGTGGTCTTCTATGTCTGGGTTTTTTTTTACATAATGTTTTCAAGATCCATTAATGTTGGACCAGAAAGCAATACTTTATTTTTTATGGCTGAATAATATTTTATTCATGAATTATACCTTTTTAAATTAATTCATGAATTGATGGACATTTGAGTTGTTTCTAATTTTGGCTACTATGAATAATGCTACTATGAACATGGTATACAAGTTTTTGTGTGAACATAGATTTTCAATTTTTTTTTGCTATATAACTAGGAGTGGGATTTGTGAGTCATATGGAAACTGTCAAAATATGGAAACTGCCAAAATATGTTCACAAGAAAGCTGTACCATTTTGCATTGTTCTCAGCAAAGTGTGAGGCCCCTAATTTCTCTTCATCATCACTGATGCTTGCAAGTTTCTTTCTTCTTATTCTAAAAGCCATCCTAGTAGGTGTAAAGTGTTATCTCATTGTGGTCTTGGTTTGCTTTTTTTTTTTGAGATGGAGCCTCACTTTGTTGCCCAGGCTGGAGTGCAGTGGCACAATCTCGACTCACTGCAACCTCTGCTTCCCGGGTTCAAGTAATTCTCCTGCCTCAACCTCTTGAGTAGCTGGGACTACAGGCGCACACCACCACACCCAGCTAATTTTTTGTATTTTTTTTAGTAGAGATGGGGTTTTGCCATGTTAGCCAGGATGGTCTCGATCTCCTGACCTCGTGATCTGCCCGTCTCAGCCTCCCAAAATGCTGAGATTACAGGCGTGACCCACCGCGCCCGGCCTCTACATATTCTTAATGAGATTAACTAATAAGGTTTTCATGTGGTAATTGGCCATTTGTATGTCATCTTGGAAAAAATGTTTAGTCAAATCCTTGATCGATTAAAAAAATGGGGTATTTGTCTTTTCGTTGTTGATTATAGTAGTTATTTTTATATATTATGAATACTGAAGCTTATTGAATATATAGATAGCAAATATTTTTTCCCATTCTGCATGTTGTCTTTTACATCCTCAATAGTGTACTTTGAAGCATGAATGGTTTTAATTTCTATTGTCAAATTTATTTATTTAAATCTATTATGGCTTTATGGTTAATTTTTATACATGATAGAAGGTAAAAGTTCAAATGATTATTATTATTTGCATGTGGATATCCAATTGTCCTAGCAACATTGTACAAAATACTGTTTTTTCCAAAATAAACTGTCTTGAAACTGTTGTCAAAAAAAATAACTGACTGTAAATGTATTTCAGTATTCTCATTTCTATTTAATATATTTATATTTATTATTATGCAAGTACCGCACTGCCTTGATTACTGGAGCTTTCTTGTTGTAAGTTCTGAAATTGAAAAGTGAGAATCTTTTAATGTATTTTTTCAAAAAATTACCTTACCTAATATGGGTTTTTTGCTTTAACATACATATATATTTAGATCAGCTTGTCAATTTCTTCCAAAAAAAACAAACAAAAAAGCAACCAAAAACAAAAACAAACAAACAAAAAATAGCAAACAAAAGAAGCTGCAAATCTTATAGGGAGTTCATTAAATGTTTATATCAATTTTAGGAGGATTGATATATTAACATATTAAATCTTCTGATCAGTGAACATGTGATGACTTTCTATTTACTTGTCTTACTTAATTTCTTTTATATTATAGTTTTACTATACAAGTCTTGTACCTTTTTACGTATACTTACACGTAAGTGCTTTGTTGTGTTTGATGTTATAATAAATGGAATTTTTAAACAATTTTATCCTTGGATTATGCACTGACAGTGTGCAAAAATACCGTTGATTTTTCTGTATTGATCTTGCATTGTGCCACTACTATTGTTCAGTTCAAAGAAATTTTTAATTTCCATCTTTATTTCATTGTTGACCCAGTGATCATTCAGGATCATGATATTTAATTTCCATGGATTTACATGGTTTTGAGGGTTCCTTTTAGAGCTGATTTTCAATTTTATTCCACTGTGGTCTAAGAACGTACCTGATATAATTTCAAATTTCTTAAATGTACTGAGACTTGTTTTGTGGTCTATAATTTGGTCTATCTTGGAGAAGGTTCCATGTGCAGATGAATAGAATGTATATTCTGTAGTTGCTGGATAGAATGTTCTACAAATATCTTTTAAGTCCATTTGTTCCAGGGTATAGATTAAGTCTATTGTTTCTTTGTTGACTTTCTGTCTTGAAGATCTGTCTAGTGCTGTCAGTGGAGTATTAAAGTCCTCCACTATGATTGCGTTGCCATCTACCTCATTTCTTAGGTCTAGTAGTAATTGTTTTATAAATGTGGGACCTCTAGTGTTAGGTGCATATATATTTAGAATTGTGATATTTTCTTGTTGGTCCTTTTATCATTATATAATGCCCCTCTTTGTCTTTTTTAACTGCTGTTGCTTCAACGTTTGTTTTGCTGATGTAAGAATAGCTACTCTTGCTGGCTTCTGGTGTCCATTTGCATGGAACGTCTTTTTCTACCTCTTAACCTTAAGTTTATGTGATTCCTTTTATGTTATAGGAGTCTCCTGAAGATAGTAGAAACTTGGTGAATTCTTATCCCTTCTGCCGTTCTATATCTTTTAAGTGGAGCATTTAGGCCATTTACATTCAATGTTAGTATTGAGATGTGTGGTACTATTCTATTCATCATGCTATTTGTTGCCTGAATACTTTGTTTTTGTTTTATTTTTTTTCATTGTGTTGCTATTATATAGGTCCTCTGAAATTTATCATTTAAGTAGGTTCTATTCTGGTGTATTTCAAGGATTTGTTTTGAGATTAGAACTCCTTTTAGTGGTTCTTGTATTGCTGGCTTGGTAGTGGCAAATTGTCTCAGCATTTGTTTGGAAAAGTCTGTTTCTTTCCTTCATTCATGAAGCTTAGTTTGACTGGATGCAAAATTCTTGGTTGACAATTGTTTTGTTTCAGGAAGCTAAAAATAGGACCCCAATCCCTTCTAGCTTGTAGGGTTTCTGCTGAGAAATTGCTGTTAATCTGATAGATTTTCCTTCATAGGTTACCTGGTGCTTCTGCTTCACCACTCTTAAGATTCTGTCCTTTGTCTTCACTCTAGATAACCTGATGATTATGTGTCTATGCAATAATATTTTTACAATGAATTTCTCAGGTGTTCTTTGTGCTTCTTGTAGTTGAATGTCTAGATCTCTAGCAAGACTGGGAAAGTTCTCCTTAGTTATTCCTTCAAATACGTTTTCCAAGCTTTTAAGTTTCTCTTCTTCCTCAGGAACACCAATCATTCTTAGCTTTGGATGTTTAACATCGTCCCAAACTACTTGGAGGTTTTGTTCATTTCTTTGTTATTCTTTTTTGTCTTTGATGGATTGAAAGTTTTGTCTCTGAGCTCTGAAGTTTGTTCTTCTGCTTGTTTTATTCTTGTGATTGTTTTTTATTTATGCTATCTATTTCACTGAATAATTATTCTTTTATATCCTATATCATGTTTTTTATTTCTTTAAGTTGGACTTCACCTTTCTCTGCTGCCTCCTTGATTAGCTTAATAATTGACCTTCTGAATTGTTTTTTCTGTCAATTCAGAGATTTTATCTTGGTTTGGTTCCGCTGCTGGTGAGCTGGTATGATCTTCGGGGGTGTTAAAGAGCCTTGTTTTGTCATATTGCCAGAGTTTTCTGCTTCCTTCTCATTTGGGTGGCCTATGTCAGAGGGAAGATCTAGGATTCAGGGGTTGCTGTTCAGATTATTTTGTCCCACAGGGTGTTCCCTTGATGTGGTGTTCTCCCCCTTCCCCTAGGAATGGGGCTTCGTGAGAACCAAACTGTAGTGATTGTTTTTGCTTTTCTGGTTCTAGACACCCAGCAGAACTACCAGGATTTGGGCTGGTACTGGAAAGTGCCTACAAAGAGTCCTGTGATGTAATCTGCCTTCAGGTCTTGCAGGCACGGATACCAACACCCGCTCTGGTGGAAGTAGCATGGGAGTGAAGTGAGCTCTGTGAGGGTTTTTGGTTGTGTTTTTGTTAGGTGCACTGGTGTTGTATTGGTTGGCCTCCAGCCAGGAGGTGGCACTTTCAAGTGCTTATCAGCTGTGGTCCTATAGAGAAGACGCAAACTTGCCCTAGGTATGCTTGGTTAAGTATTCAGGTTTTCAGGCAGTGAGCAGGGCCATAGAGCTCCCAAGAGATTGTGACCTTTGTCTGGCTACCAGGGCGGGTAGAGAAAGACTACCAGGTGGGGGAAGGAATAGGCAGGTCTAACCTCAGCCTCTCCTTGGGTGGGGTTTGCTTTGGCTGCTATGGGGGATGAGGCTGTGGTTCCCAGTCCAATGGAGTTATGTTCCCAGGGAGATTATGGCTGCCTCCTCTGAGTTATAAAGGTTGCCAGGGAAGTAGGGGAAAGCTGGCAGTCACAGGCCTCACCCCACTCCTATGCAGCCCAAAGTTACAAAGGCTGATCAGGCACCCACCATCCTCCGCCAAGTAGCACTCAGTCTATTTCCAGGCAGCTGGTGACCAGGGCTGAGAACTTGCCCCAGCCCATGACCCTCCCAGTTGAGAAAGCAAGCAGAATCACAGTTTTTTGGCATCTCGGGGAGCCTGCAGTGGTGATCCAGTTCCTTCAAAGAGTCTGTGAATTCTTTTGGCTTTTCTGGTATGTTGCTATGGTAGTTTTTGGATCAAAAATTCACAATGTGAGTGTCTACATGCTGCTCTGTCCATCTGAGCAGGAGCTGCAAGCTAGTCCTGTGTCCTACCTGCCACCTTAATCTCCTCCTACACATTTTTCAACTATATTTAGACCTAAAGAATATAATTAGTTCTCCCTCATCTTCTTTGCTCTGCAACAACCGGGAAGTAGGAGGGAGGTTGGCCCTGTGTTCCCTTAGCTGCCCCAGGAGTGTTATCTGGAAGGCAGGTGAGGAGTCCAGCCATGCTCTGTGCTTGGAGTCCGAGCTGAATGCTGGCAGCAGGGCCAACCTAAGGCCCAGACCCAAGCAGGCCCAGCACCTGTGGTGGCTCCTCCTACCAGGAGTCCGGAGGAGCACTGACGGCCAGGTTCTGGGTGGCACAACTGCCTCCTAGCCGCCCGCTCCTTCATGGCTTTGTGGGTCTTCACGTGGTTTTGTCCATTCTTCATTTAAGTGTAGCTTAGCAACAGGAATACATTCTGAGAGATGCAACATATGGCGATTTCATCATTTTCCAAACATCACAGAGTGTTCACAAACCTAAATGGCACAGCCTATTAGACACCTAGGCTGTATGATACAGCCTATTTTTCCTAGGCTACAAACCTGTACACCATGATGCTGTACTGAATACTTTTGACAACTGGAACACAACAGGAAATATTTGTGTATCTAAACATAGAAAAGATAGAGTAAAAATACAGCATAAAATATGTTAAAATGGTAGACTTATATAGGGCACATATTTTGGATGGAGCTTGTGGGACTAGAAGTTGCACTGGAATTGTCAGTGAGTGAGTGGTGAGTGAATGTGAAGGCCTAAGACATTACTATACACTATCATAGACTTTATAAACACTGTACACTTAGGGGAAACTAAGTTTATAGAAAATTTTTCTTCAATAATAAATTAATCTTGACTTACTGTAACTATTTTACTCTGTAAAATTTTTAATATTTTAAAGTATTTGTTCCTTTTTCATAACACATAGCTTAAAACACAAACATATTATACAGTTGTACAAAAATACTTTATGTCCTTATTCTTTATGCTTTTTTCTATTTTTAATTTTTTTAACTTTTTTGTTAAAAACTAAAACAAATGCACATATTAGCTTAGGCCTACACAGGATCAGGATAATCAATATCACTGTCTTCCACATCCTTATCTTGCCCCACTAGAAGGTCTTCAGGGACAATACCATGCATGCAGCTGTCATCTCCTATGATAACAATGCCTTTATCTGGAATACCTCTTGAAGAACCTGCCTGAGGCTGTCTTACAGTTAACCATTTTTTAATAAGTAGAAGTACATTCTAAAATACAAAAAAAGTATAGTCTAATAAATACATAAATCAGTAACAGTCACTATCAAGCACTATGTACTATACATAGTTGTATGTACTATA
This sequence comes from Hylobates moloch, assembly GCF_009828535.3. Lineage (NCBI taxonomy): Eukaryota > Metazoa > Chordata > Mammalia > Primates > Hylobatidae > Hylobates > Hylobates moloch. The sequence goes on from NW_026652290.1 coordinate 24,799,749, forward strand.
CTTTCACATGATTTGCAGCATTGTAGGTTTGTTCAAACAGCATAACCACAAATACATAAATAATGCATTGCACTACAAAGTTATGATAACTATGATGTCACTACTCAATAGAAATTTTTCAGCTTCATTATAATCTTATATCTATGCGGTCCGAATTGTCCTTACATGGCACTTGACTGTATTAATATGGTATATTACATTGATTATTTTGTCTGTTGAATCAACCTTGAATTTCTAGGATGAACTCCCTTTGGCCATGATATATAAAATCCTTTTGTACAGTGCACAGTTCTGTTAGTATTTGGTTGACTTTTGCATATTTTCATAAGATATATTGGTCTATAGTTTTTTTTTTCTTTATTGTGACATTTTCATTTGGTTATGCTAACAGGGTAATACTTATAGGATGTGTTAGAAAGTTTACCCTTCTTGGCCGGGCATGGTGGCTCATGCCTGTAATCCCAGCATTTTGGTAGGCCAAGGTGGGCAGATCACGAAGTCAGGAGATTGAGATCATCCTAGCTAATACGGTGAAACCCCATTTCTACTAAAAATACAAAAAATTAGCCAGGTGTGGTGGCATGTGCCTGTAGTTCCAGCTACTCAGGAGGCTGAGGCAGGAGAATCGCTTGAACCCAGGAGGCAGAGGTTGCAGTGAGCCGAGATTTCACCACTGCATTCAAGCCTGGGTGACACAGAGACTCCATCTAAAAAAATAAAAATAAAAAAAGAAGAAGAAAAAAAAAAGTGTACCCTTCTCTTCCAATTTTTGGATGAGTTTGTAAAGAATTGGTATTCATTCTCCCAATGTTTGATAGAATCAGCACTAAAATCTTCTGAGATTGAGATTTTTTTAATAGTATAGATTTATTTACTTTTATATAAGTATTTACAATTTATATTTCTTCTTGAGTCAGTTTTAGTAAATTGTAGCTTTTCAGAAATCTCAATTTTATTTTAAATCTAATTTGTTGACAATTCTTTATAGTACTTATAATCATCTTTATTTCTATGTCAATAGTAATATATGTTATTTAATTTCTAATTTTAGCTATTTGAGACTTTTTTCTTTTTTTTCTGGTTATTCTTACTAGAGGTTTTGTAAGTTTTGTTGATCTTTCAAATAAAAACATGTGGTTTTCTATTATTTTATATTTTCTATTTAAATTTTTTTATGCTCAACCATTATCATTTTCTTCCTTCCACATGGCTTGGGTTAAATTTATACTTTTAAAAAGTTTTCTACTTTTTCAAGGTAGTTATTAGTTTGGGACCTTTCATCATATTGACTTCTAATTTCATTCTATTTTGATCATGCTAAATCTTTGAAATTTGGTATGTGTTTTACACTTATCTCATATTGTATTTCAGTTCAAACCACCTATGTTTCAAGTGCTCAATACACAATGTGATCAGTGTCCACTGTACTGATAACAAAACTGTAGCAGCTTCAACCACTTATTGAATCTCTAATACTCAATTTCAATAATCAATTTTGTCACTTTTCCTTTATATCAATGCTACCTATTTTTGGCAAAACATTGTCAGCCCTCTGACAGAAGAGAAAAAATGAGAGGTACTCTGTAAATAATTGACATGAAGATAAATGAAAATATTCAAGTCCTTTGACTTATCTGCCAAATTCTGACTCCTGCTGAAATTACAGTACAAGGTGGGTGCAAGATTGGGAACAATTTTAGCTTCTTCAATCCTGCCAATAGCCTTGTGCTGAGCTGCCAAGAATAGACTAGGACTGCCAGTACTGATGCTGATTCCCCCTACCTAATTCTTCCAAGGATAGGTGTTCCCATCACTTTTTCAAAAGCCTAAGTGATGCTGAAAGAAGTCTTTAACAACCCTTCAACTGTGGACAGAGAATGGCCATGGAGGAAGAGAAGCAGAAAATTGTTAGTTACTCTGTTTCATAGTCAAAATGGATGTCTCAACCTCTTGAATCACATTTCAATTTAAAACTTCCCTCTTTTCATAGAATTCTGAGGCATTTAGATTCTCTTCCACATAGATTCATCAAATCATTATCATTATTATTAATTTTTCTGTCTAGTTATTTTTGTTTGATTCCTTTTGTTTTTATTTTTATTATTTTAGATATAATCTGTTTAGAAATGTTTTTCTGTTTTGAAGAGAGCTCTGTAAATATGTTGGTGCTGTTTTCAGGGAATGTTTCACAGACAGAAAACCAAAAGGTTGACTATGCAGGATTCCCAGAATTATACAAAAGCAATAATATATAATATAATTGTGTCTCTTTGCAAAAGATTTTTTTTAACTTGACTACCTAGGATAGTCTGATATAAGAGGCATCAGCGTCATCTGGGAGCTTGTTCGAAATGCAAAGTCTCTGGTCCAACCTCAGATGTACTAAATGAGAATCTACAGTTTAACAGGATCCTCTGATTATTTAGATTCACATTAAGTGGAAAAACTCTGGTTTAGAACAAGGGCAGTCATTATTCCCACTATTAGAATCACCTGGAAAGATTTTTAATCAATTCCAATATTCAGGTAACACCCAAAATCCATTGAATCAAATTCTCGGAAGTGACTCGGGTATCCTTACTAGTTAAATTCCCATGTGATTCCAAGGTTCAACCAATGTTATTAACTACATTCAAGAGGGAGGTTATTTTCTACATATTTCTTTCCCCATTTGGTTTCATTGTATAAAATGGTTTTCAAGATGTGTAAGTCTGGTTAACATTTCAAGTGATTCTTATGTTACATAGTTCAAGGACCACACTTGGAGAAATATTATTTATCTTATGTGGTTCATTGTACTGGATGTGGGAGAATCTCTTAATAAAAGGAATAAATGGGGGGAAAACATAAAAACATATATAGTGCAGTCCCACAAATGAAAACCTAAGCCTAGGATTTTTCCATGATTTAGACAACGCCACTCTGCAATTTCTGAGGGAGACCTAGAACTAGATCATTGTACTCAGTGCCTCTGGGATAGATGGTGCTAATTCATCTTACTCAGTGCAGTAGAATGACCTAAGTATGTTTCTGTACTGACGTTTTGTGCTTTAATATAGGCACATAGCCTTGCTATTTTACAACAATATTATTTGTTGTAAATATTTTATTCAAATATCTTATCTAAAAGCTACATGAAAATGGATTAGAAATGACAATACAGATTACATCCAACTGTTTTTTTTTTTTTTTCTTAAGAGGCTGTAGGTGCCTGAGGTGATTATTGTTGAATAGCCACTGGTTTTCATCTAAATCATACTATGGTTCAAGTTTTTTCAAATATCTAGACAATGGTAAACAAACCTTTTTCAGTTGTTACTCTGAAACTCTAGACGAACTGTGCAGGTTTGAGCCTCTGGCTAATATCCTATCTTGTGTGTATGAGACAGAGAGAGAAAAGAGAGAAAGAGACAGGCGTTAAATGCACTATTTCATGTCATCCTAACAATTATTGGATACAGCTAGTAAGAGGCTGAGCTGGGATTTGAATCCTAGTCTACATAATTCAAAAGCCTGTACAATTTCAAGTAGTTTTTACACACACCAAATGTTCTTATATTGCTTTTAAGTATGAGACTATAGACTCTGACTCTTAATCCTAAAACATTTGAGCTGAGAGAAAACTCAGAGACAATTGTTAGACAGTTGACCTGAGGTGTGGAATATGGAAGGGAATTGGCCATGATCAACTATCTAACCTTCTGTTAGAAATATGAATCATTCACTAAATAGTTGGCTAAAGAGTATTTAGCCAAGGTTTAATACCATTACCTTCACATTTAGATTCCCATCGTTTCTGAATAATGAGCATGACAGATATGGAATTATTGGTGGGGATAACAGAGCTTTAAAAGCAAAATATTAAATTACATAAGACAATTTTAGTTTTACCCAACTTTTTATTTAAAAAGAACTTTACAGAGAACACCTAGAAAGCTGCCATCTAAAATAATATTTTATTACACTTGTTCTATCATATCTCTATTCCTCTACGTAACCATTAACTCATCTTACTTTTGATATACTTTGAGGTAATTTTTATAGCTACCACAGCATGCATACCATCAATAAATTAGCAGTTTCTTTTGAATGTAAAATTTATATATGATGAAATGTACATAAATGTACATTCAGCGAGTCTAGAAAAATGCATAACCCTATGTAACCTGAAACCCCAGCCAGTTACAGTACTTTACCGTCAGTCAGAAATCTCCTTATGCCCTATCCCAGTCATTTCCTGCTCTATCACCAGGAAGCAACCATTCTGTGCTAATTTTTTCTTCTGTAGAATAATTTTCCTCATTCTAGAGTGTCACATAAATACAATCCTATATTATGTATTTTTGGAACTTTTTTCTTAATATGAATAATATTTTTGAGATTCGTAAATGTTATTTATTATCAATGTATTCATTTTTTAAAACACTTTAGTCCAGGCATGGATTGCACACCTGTAATCCCAGCACTTTGGGAGGCCGAGGCAGGCGGATTACCTGAGGTCGGGAGTTTGAAACCAGCCAGACCAACATGGAGAAAACCCATCTCTACTAAAAATATAAAAATTAGCCGGGTATGGTGGTGCATCCCTGTAATCCCAGCTACTCTGGAGGCTGAGGCAGGAGAATCACTTGAACCTGGGAGGCGGAGGTTGCGGTGAGTCGAAATCATGCCATTTCACTCCAGCCTGGGCAACATGAGCGAAACTCCATCTCAAAAATAAATAAATAAATACTTTGGTATTTTCTTGCATAAATGTGCTACAGTTTATCTACTCTCCTACTAATAAACACATAGGCTTTATCTAGTTTTGGATTATGATAAATAAAGTTTCCATGAACATTCTTGTACAACTTTAAAAAATATATTTTTTATTTATCATGGGTAAAGGCATAGGAGAAGTATGGCTGGGTCACAAGGTAGGAATACATTGAATTTTATAATTAATTGCCAGATTTTTTTTAAAGTAATTGTACCATTTTACCTTCCCACTAACAGTGAATTTTCTAGACCCAGATACTTACCAATATTTGGTGCTATCTGTCTTTCCATCTCTCTCAAACTTTTGTATTAGCCATTTTGGTGAACACAGTGGTATCTCATATTATTTTAATTCACATTTCTCTAATTCTTAATTATGTTAAGGACTATGGGCTTCTATTAGCCATTTAGAAAACTTTATTATATTGAGTATAGAAATTACATACAGTGAATGCCATTTTTTAAAAAAATATGTGCTTTGTGCTGGGCATGGTGGCTCATCCTTGTAATCCTGCACTTTGGGAGGCTGAGGCAGGTGGATCACTTGAGCTCAGGAGTTTGAGATCAGCCTGGCCAACATGATAAAACCCCCATCTCTACTAAAAATACAAAAATCAGCCAGGCTTGGTGGTGTGTGCCTGTAATCCCAGCTACTCAGGAGGCTGAGGCAGGTGAATTGCTTGAAACCAGGAGAAGAAAGTTGCAGTGACCTGAGATCCTGCTACTGCACTCCAACTTGGGTGACAGAACGAGACTCCATCTCAAACAAAAAAAAAAAGAGAAATTGCCTTGTGAATATTTTTCCTCATCTGCAGTTTCACCATTCACTGACTATTTCTTTGATGATAAGATAATTACATTTTGATGAAGTCTAATTTTTTAGCATTAAAAAATTATTGCTTGATACAGTCTAAGGGTTATGTGCTTTATATGCCCACCACTGTATCATGAAGATTTTCTTATAGTTTTTCACTAAAATATTTCCTATTTTGTATTGTATGTTTAGAACTATTATAAGTCTGAATTAATAAGTCTATATGATGTAAGGTTTCTACCTTACATCAGGTTTCATTTTGATATGTAGCTTCTATCAACATTTTGGGAAAATATCTTACTTTATCTATTAGATTGTGTTAGAACACTTGTAATTAAAGACAAGCAATCACAAAATGTGGGTCTATTTCTGAACTTTCTTTTATTTATGCGTTGATGTTTATGCCAGTAACATACTGTCTTAAAATTAGGTAAAGCAGTTCTCACAATTTTATTTTTATTATTCAAGATTGCTTTGGATATTCTATGTCCTTGCATTTTCATGTAAATTTTAGATTCAGCTTGCCAATTTCTACAAAGGAAAAGTTTGTTTTGATTATAGAATATAAAGATCAAATGAGACAAATGGGATCTTAACAGCATTGGGTAGACTATATAAATATAGTATATTTTGACCTTTATTTGGTCTTTTGTAATTTCATTTAGTTATATTGGAAAAGTTTTGGCAAATTTATTCCTGAGTATATTTTTAACACTACCTAACACTACAGTAAATGGAACTGATTTTTATTGCTCCCATTTTTTTGTTACTAGTATCTAAAATACAATTTTTAACAAAATAAACCTTAAGTACTGTGGCCTTAATAAATTTAATTTTAGGTTTTCTGTATATTTCTTGGATTTCTACAACCCAGTCATATCATATTCAAATAGAATTATTTTTCTGGTTTTTTTCTTGTCATATTGCATTGGCAGTACTCCATCAACTTTGAATCTATATAAAGAAATTGAATATTTAGAGTTAGCTTTCTTATTTACTAAGATAATTATTTATTTTAAAGCTCATTATCCTTTTGTGACTATCTAAGTATCTTGTTTTCATTTTGGAAAATTTTTCTTTGGCATATCTTATAGGACAGGTTTATTCAATAAAAGTTATATCATTTTTCTTTGTTTTAAAAGACACTTTTTTCTTCTCAGATAACATTTACATTGAATTTCAAAGTTTGATTTGGCAACTTATTTTCCTCATTGCATTTAATTTATGTACTATCTTCTAGTTTCAACACTTTCAGATGAGAAGTCAGTGGTGATCTGAAGCATTATTCCCCACATAAACTTTGTTTTATTTTAATTGCTTTAAAGATCTTCTTTTCAATCTTTAGTTTTCAGTAGTTTTACTATAATGTGCATGAGTGAAATTTTATTCTGCTTTGATTGTAGAGCTGCTTAAATCTATATATTTTTGTATTCATCAAATTTGAGAGATTTCACAATTATTTCTTCAAATATGCCCTATTCTCTCCCTCCTTTCATGTTGGGACTCCAATTAAACACCCACTATGCCTTTTAACACTATTGCACAAATTGCTAAGACTGATTTTTTTTCCCAATAACTTCTCAACTTCCATGGACACTGATTTAGCAAAGAAGAAACTAAAATACTTGAAGCTAAAGGTGGATACAACTATTATATGAATAAGAATGAAATAAGTGAATATCATGGAATGTCTATATTATCAACAATATTTGCCCTTGTATTTGTTTTTAGTTTGTTGTTTTGTTGTTGTGAAAACATCTGCCATTTTTTAATGCATTTCCAGGAGAGCGGACATAAGCAATCTTATTGTGGGACAAGGACTATTTCAAGGACTTTTAATGTTTCTGTATTTTCAGGTGGCTTTTACACATATCACCCACAAACCCCTTAAATTATTTTTAGTAATTTTACCCCACAATAATTACATTGTGTCAATTAAAAACATGGAATTATTTAAAATAATATATTGTTGTTTTGACCTTATCCTGCCAGACAAATCATGCTAGTAGACTTTCCATCTATAGCTCACAGGCTAATACACACATTCAAATTAAAGTAGGACTTTTGTAACAACTCTTAGGGCATTTTTGAGATATTAAATTATTCTAGAAATGTGTTTTCATTACTGCATATTAGCTTGTGCACAGGCTGAGAGCAAGTTTTTCTCATTTAAAAATATGCTATTCATGAACAAAGCTACTTCTTAATGGGATGGTATTATCAGTACACCGCTAGCATGAAGAGGTGTTGGCTATTTTTGAGGGAAAACGCCATACTCATGGCAGAAGTTTACACAGCTGTGTTTAGGTTCATCAAACATCTCACAATAAACATCTGAGGTTTGCTAAATTTCCAAATGTGTTTTGCCACATGCATTTTCCCTTCTTTTTAAAGCATGGAAAGAGTTTCAAAAGTTGCCACTTCATCTGTTTATCAAAATAGAAGCATAAATACGCTTTGCTGTCAATAAATTATGTTGAGTGGGTTTATGGCTTGTTTTTCTCTCTTTCATATAGCGAGAGAGCTCAGAAGTAAACAATCCAAAGCCAGAGGATTCAGGCATCATTGCCAGGATTTTCAAATATCCTATAATACATGCTTCTATTTGTTAAATGCTGGCAATTTTGCTTGGGCAAAAAATCAAATCAGTCTCCTATTACGTGACTGCAGCTTTTTGCTGTTTAGTTAACATATTTTTTTGGAACCAGAATTTACAAAGAGAAAACAAATTGTTTCCAGAGGCCTATTTTCTAAAACATTAAATTGATCTATTATTGGTCATTGATACAATATCTTACCTAATCTTCAGTCATGATCATAATTGGTCCCACTTATAATTGAATAGTGTGTGACTTTTGATGCACTACCTATTCTCTGTTGTCTTTCATTTTTCCCCTAATTTACTTAGAATCCTTGGCTAAAGTTCTATATTCTACTAATTATTTAGAAGTTGCTCTTTTGGCTGAGTTTGCGTCAATGTAAACGTTTGACTAGGTTGTGGGATGCTATACTATAAATGGCCTAGAATTTTGAGTTACACACTTGTGGATTTAAATTCTACTTTCTTTTCTTTTCTCTCACATACCTAGTTCCTCATCTGTAAAATTGGCTACAAAGAGCTATCTTTCAAAAATAGTATGAAAACTGAATACACTAGTATAAAACTCAGTAGAGTTGGTATGAATTGGAGATGATATTAGAATACTAGCTTTCCTAAGCTTTTCCTGCAAACTTCAAGTAAATTAAATAGAAAAATCACTTTAAATGGAAGAGAAATCATGAAAACGATAATGCTGAAAGGCTAATAAGAAATACCAAATCAGTTACAGAAGCTCATGGGGAAAAAGAAAAAAAAAATCAATAATTTTAACTGTTCACCCAAATGTGTGGCTGTTCCTGTCACACAAGCACCATGTATTTACTGCCAGAAGAAGAAATCTTCAAATTTACAGAGATGCTTCTCATTTTATCACAAGGTACATCTCATTATTATTTCTATTTCTGTATTAATTTTGAAGTTAAATGGAAAAATAAAAAATGATGGAATGTAGGCAAATCTTGAGTCATAGGGAAATGCATAGGGTGATTTTACTAATTAACAAAATGTATGCAACAAATACAAAAATCTACTAAATATTGTACAATATAGAAAACTAAAAGTAAGTCAAAATGTAGGAATTATTATATTAGCAGCAAAAATGTAATGTATTATGTAAGTTGGAAAACTAATAATTAACAAATATACCCAAAACACTCTCTTTGAAAATGTTGATAAAAAATATCTAAGGGAAAGATAATTGGAAAAGCTATTAAACTACTTGCTTCTCTACAGGAGACCTAGATATAGCTATTTTACTTCAGTTCCTTCAAACCATGCGGAAAATAATAATTCCTAAGCATTTAAGCTTTTCCTGAATTTAGGAGGAAACAAAAGATTGGTTTGCTACCCCATTTTATTAGCTGAAATTAAAATCTGATGCACAGTGCAGAAGAATATATTCAGAACAACTTTACTTTCAATTTATGTCCCACGAATTTAAATAGTAGTAGTAAAACAATGTAGTAAGATAACCATTCATTCAGAACAAGAAGGCCATTAGAAATCAAGATCTCATTGACTGTTAGAAAATATATTATTATAATTTAAAGCAACAGGTTGAAAACATTTAAAACTGTAAAATGTTAGATTTTATTTAAATGTCTGTCTTAATGATGTATTCTTAGATGAAAATTTTGTCATGGTAGAATGAGACAAGGTTTAACATCGATTTGATTCCTTTAATGAATGTGATTTCCTACAGAAAAACCTTGTTTACATGAATAAGTAGAAGAACTTTTGTAACAGGAAACCACTGATATTTGAACTTCTTCCAGGACATGTGATGAGTATTGCACAGGTCATTAAACATAATTTTGGATGATAAATAACTAGCTGAAAACGAGTAGGAAACTTGAGCTTTACTGAAAGAAATATATCACACATGCAAAATGATTTGTCTCTCAGTTCTAAGAAGCTCACGTTCTTAATTGTTGGGAAGAGCAATAGTAATGCCTCATTAAGATTTATCCAAGTAAGGCCTACTAATTTCAACTATTACTCTTTCGATTTGCAGTACTGCTGTTCCTTAGTTACACATTAAAACCACCTAGGAAGTTTATAAAACACTGTGATCTATGTCCCACTCCAAAGGATTCTGATTAATTAATTATTCCAGTAAACAACATAGGAGTTAGTGGACAATTTTAAAAACTCCCCCAGTGATTCTAACATTCAACTAAGGTTGAGAAACACTAATGTTAAAAGTAACTGTTTATTTTTATTATTATTGTTTTTTGAGATAGGGCCTCACTCTGTGACCCAGGCTGGAGTGTAGTAATGCAATCTCAGCTCACTGCAACCTCCACTTCCTGTGCTCAAGCAATCCTCCCACCTCAGCCTCTTGAATACCTAGGACTACAGGCTCATACCACCTTGCTCAGCTAATTTTTTAAAAAGTTTTATAGTAACGATATCTCACTATTTTGCCCAGGCTGGTCTCAAATTCCTGGGCTCAAACAATCCCCCTGCCTCAGCCTCCTGAAGTACTGGGATTACAGGATTACAGCCACCATGCCCAGCTAAAATACCCATTTTTAAATGATATGCACAGAAAAGTTTGAAAAAATGGAAATCTTTATTAATTCAACATATCTATGCAAATATTATACTTGGTGATCAAAATGATTATTTTAATATATTTACAAATACTTTTATATGGAGAAATGTCAAATAAAGCATATCATCCACTCATACAGATTATCGTTGTACAGACATTGCAAATGCAAGCCTGTGATTGCAGCTAAAATAAATGAAAAGAGGCCAGGTGCAGTGACACTTTGGAAGGCCATGGCGGGCGGATCACACGGTCAGGAGATTGAAACCATCCTGGCTAACACGGTGAAACTCCATCTCTACTAAAAATATAAGAAATTAGCCGGGCATAGTAGCATGCACCTGTATTCTCAGATACTTTGAAAGCTGAGGCAGGAGAATCTCTTGAACGTGGAAGGCGGAGATTGCAGGAGCCAAGATCGCGCCACTACACTCCAGCCTGAGCAACTGAGTGAGACTCTCAAAAATAAACAAATAAATAAATAATAAATGAAAAGCTAAAACATTAAAAATATTTGCCTTTGGCCATAGTATTTTTAATAACTTGGGCGGCGGGAAGGTAATTACAAAGATAATTCCATACTTTCCCAATTTTTCCTTTTTACCAATAAGAAGGTAAAATTTGTATCATAAAAATCATTAATTTGAATAAAATTAAAAAGCTCTGTTTTATAAAATGTGAAGATTGACTTTATGGATTCAAAAAATCAGAAAAAAAGTATCATGATGTGCATTCATTAGGAGTAAATTAAACCTAAAAGAATTTGCCTATTTTTTTAAAAAAGTAACTTGGCAAAATATATTCCCTGATTAGTTTGAAACTCCTAAAATACCTTAACTAAAGAAATCCAGCCTTCTTCCAAATTTCAAGTCTTTTTTCTAAATTACAAAGGCATTATCCTAGGAAAATAGTGGTTTCAATCTGGCTTTAAAAATTATTGTAAAGTATATGGTATAGATGAAAATTAAAATGAATAAAATGTCATTCAACATTTTATGTCTAATTTTTCATTGAATTAATTGTTAATTTTATAAAATAAAATTCTTATAGCTTAAAATGTTAAAATATGTTTAGCTAGAACTTAAAATAACCCAAAACCTTTAATTATAAACATTATTTTAGCTCTAATTTATTTTTTTATAAACAAAAGACAACCGATATGATAATAACCTTATTGTTAATAATTTTTTTTTTTTTTTGAGACAGTCTCACTCTGTCCCCCCAGGCTGGAGTGCAGTGGCATGATCTCGACTGACTGCAACCTCTGCCTCCTGGATTCAAGCAATTCTCTGCCTCAGCATCCTGAGTAGCTGGGATTACAGGCGCCCGCCACCAAGCCAAGCTAATTTTTGTATTTTTAGTAGAGAGGGGATTTTACCACCTTGGCCAGGCTAGTCTTGAACTTTTGACCTCGTGATCCTCCTTTGCAAGTTTGGGCCCACATTAAACAATCATCCTTGTTGTTCACGTATCACACAACTCTAGACAAATCATTCTATTCAAAAAAGCAAGTTGTATGTCTTTGTTTGCTCACCCAGTATGGATACATTCACGACATGTAAACTTCTATCACCAGGTACTCCAGTTATGTGCCTGTCCATAGAAGTTGAGTGAAAAGCAGACATACCCTCTGGTGAACGAACTATGCAAATTATTACAAGTGCATTCTTTATCACCTTAGTAAATATTTCAATAAACACTAGTCACCATCTTTATTATGATGCACAATTGATTTCCCTCTGGGTTCTACTACAAAGGTAATTCCACTCAATTTTTAGATGAGTAAACATAGGCCCAGACAGTTAAACTGGTTTCCTCAATGTCAAACAGAGAAAGACTCAAGAATAAAATAAAGGTTTCTTGATTGCCCATTAAAAAAATTAAAAAAGTCTAACAAAGAACAGATAGGACTTAGGTAATATATGAAAGAAAATATGTTCTTTTTGGAGTCTCTAAATTCATATCGATTATGCACCGACTATTTTTTCATCTCAGAGGCTTTTTTAACCTTTTTCCCCCCACAATTCATTTATGTGAAATATTCACAATAGTTAAGACAAACTGTAGACAGAAGAGTATATTGCCCTCGGGCATTTGTTTCATGTCTCACTTTGTTCCTCCACTGTCTCTATACAATAACTCATCTCAATAATTATCAACACTATAAAATATCTTAATAAACCAGAAGAAAAAAGCATCACAATACTTCAAAACCCTGTTTCAATATCCTGTAAATTACTTGCATGGCTAGTAATTCCAATGGCTAGGAAAAGTTATATTATCTTTTGATGAAACTCCCCACTTTTCTAAATAATGCAGTGAAGCAGATACTCCTACAATATTCAATAATATCAGTCTTTTAGAAGATATACTAACTTTATTAGATTGACCTGTGAATAGAAGGGATACAATATCTGGAAAAAATAGTATAAAGTACTTTTAAAGGTTTTATAGTTGTATTTATAAATTGTTAAAAATAAATACCCAATGTTATCTTTGTATTCAGCTAGGTACTATAGGAAACAGAGATAAGTAATAAGTGATCTCTCCCCTCAAGCCACTTACATTTTAATGGGTTTCTTTAAATATGCAATGAAATGGCAATAGTGCACCAATGAAAGTGATGAAGAAGGCTTGCATTTTTACTAATATTTTTGACTACTTACTTAGATCAATGCTTTCCACTGATTGGATTCCAGAAGGAATGGGAAAGTATACCAAAGAAAATATTTGAAGGAAGAATTATGAGGCAATATATAAGGATGAGATAATAATGAAAGAACTGATGAAAGAGATTTAAGAAACCCAGTATGCACAAGAATTATAGGCAGGATAAGTGAAACATTATTAACATTATATAAATAACTGTAAATGTAAACATTATATAACTAAGATCAAACTTTATGCAGTTGATTGTGTTTGGCTTCTTATGCACAATATTATGTTTTTGAGATTCACCCATGCTGTTATCTGTAGATTTAGCTAATGCATTCTCGTTTCTGTACAGCATTGCTTTGTGTGGCTATAAACAATGTGTTTGTGCATTCCATGAATCTACATCATGGTGTTAATGAAGAACACCAAAGGCAAGGCACAGATTTTTATATAATTCCAGAAAAAAAGTTTACCTTCAAAAGATAACAATTGACAGACGACTTCTCTCACAGTGGATGCTAGAAGACAGAAATATGACAATGTTAATATGCTGGGAGACCAATCACTGTCAGCTTCCATCATTATAACAATGATGTAGTATTTCAAAATGAAAGTAATATAAAGATATTTTTTGACAAAAATTGACATGACATGTCACCTGCAGATACCTTCTAGAGAAAATTTTAAATGTATTGATGGAAGATTTGCATTTCAAAAAAAGAAGTAAATGCACACAATCTGTTAAATATTTAGGTAACCAAATAGATCACTTGCAGAAAATAATAATGGATTGTGGAGTTTAAATTTTAAAAGAAAATAATTAATATATATAACAATTAGTATGTAATTTTTGATGTGGAAGAATGGAATTAAAGTGTTTTACAATCTTTGCAATTTGGAAGACAAAGTAAAATGTACTGATTACACTTACAGATTGATAAATCAAGTGTGTATTTTGTAATGGCTAGGGCTCATAATACACAATAGAAGAACTTAATATTTACTAAATAAAAATTAATATAGAATATGGAGGAGAAGATCAAGAAAATTAAATTTGGATTTTTGAGAGACTAATAAAATTAAAATGTCTCTGGCAAGACTCAGAACAGATGGAGAATAGGGAAGAGGAAGTGTCTACCCTCACATCAGAAGTGAGAAAGTTTCTAGTTATATAAACTAAAGATATTAAAGAACAGCTCCAAAATTTTAGAGACAACTCAAGTCAAAAATTGGGCTTTGAAAAGGATGTAAGAAAAACATTAAAAAATCTTAATTGCTTGATAATACAGACTCTGAATAGTCAAAATCTTCTAAGAAACTTCAAACTTAGATGTCTTCCTTTAGCAAGTGTTACTATATTTTCAAGGTACAAAAATTCCATACTTATTTATTCTATTTCAAAGCATAGTGTGTGTGAAAAACCCAGCAGTTCGTGTTAAGAAGATAGCATAAACTTAATATTAAATTGGAAAAGAAGAAGCCAAGAATAATTACATGTGTGTATAGGTCAAAAAAGATTGTGAAATCCAAACACTTATTAGAAAAAATACATAAATAAATGCAAAGAATAATTCATCATGTTCTAAATGACATGTATGAAAAAGCTGAATGCCATTTAAATATTGTGATGAAGAATAAACTACATATAGAAAAATACACAAAATAATAAGTATGCTGCTTGAAAATCATTTCATAAAATAAATACATCCATTTAATGAGCACTGTGAACAAAACACAAAATATTACAAGCACAGCAGATGCTTCCTTATTCCTTCTAATGACTGTTGCTCCTGTAAGACTGATCATTATTCTGGTTAGGTTAGGTTTGATTTAGGTTAGGTTTGCCTGCCTGTAAACATTATATAAATAAGATCAAAATTTATGCACTTGATTGTGTTTGGCTTCTTTTGTTCAATATTATGTTTGAGAGATTCACTCATGCTGTTACATGTAGATTTAATTAATGCGTTCTGATTTCCGTACAGCATTCCTTTGTGTGGCTATCTACAATATGTTTACCTGTTCCATCATACATGAATATTTTGAGTTATTTTCTTTTTTTCTAATAAGAATATCATTGGTATAAACAATCTTGTTTGCATTTCTGTTGGTTACATGCCAACAGAAATGAAGTGGATTGTTAGGTTACATATAGTACGTACATATACATATAGTATATACATATACATATACATACATACATATACATATTATATTTGTAATCAAATGTATAGAACCAAAGAAATTGAAAACTACTAAGAAGTAAAAAGAGAGGAAATTTTGGAAATGTAAGTCCTTTAAGATAATTTCAAAATACCTGAAAGAAAAACTAAAATTTAAAGCTGGAATCTAATAATATTCTATAGCTAACAGAAGACCTGAATCCTTTCATTGTGAGGGCCTACCAGATATTAGGGAAAATCCACTTCTATGTAAACTCAGAGGCTTATTCAGATAAATCTATTGCAGTGTAACTATGAAACAAACAACTCATCAGTGCTTTCAAGCAAGAAGTTTAAATAACTTAAAAAGACACAACAATTGGATTGTTATTAGACTTCTTAAAAACAACGTACAAATTAGGGCAAGTAGAGTATCATTTTCAAAAAATCTAAGTAAAGAAAGAACAAGTAAGGATATGTTCAGCTAAAATGGCCTTCCCAAATACTATTCAAAAGGAAGTAATTTGAAATGTCTATATTGATGTCAAGCAAAGGAAAATTCAGAACAAGGTACAGCAACAGGAATAAAGATAAATATTAATAATAAATAATAAATTTTCTAAGATAACATGAATGTCTTTTATTTGCATATTTATAAACAGAGTTTTACAATGCATGAAGCAAAAAATTAAAAATAAAAGGAAAAATAAGCAAATCTGAAATTATATTGAAATCCTGCATCCAATTTTTAATAAATAATAGAAAAAATACATGAAAAATGTCTAAGGACATAGAAGATCTAAGCAAGTATATCAATTAAATTGACAAAATGGACATTTTAAAACATTCTACCCAACAGTATGTGAATGCATATTCTTTTCAAGTGTGCAGGCAATACTTAACAAGATAGACCATATTAACAAGATATGATCAAAATAGGTCATAATCAAATATTAATAAACTATAAAAGGTTTGAAAGACTACAAAATGTGTTGTCTTACAAAAACTAAATAAAAGACATCATTACCAAATTATATATGAAAAACCCTGTATCGTTGAAAATCAATATTTTTAAATAGCCCATAGATAAAAGTGCAAGTCAGAAAGAATATTAGATGGTATTTTGAATTAGATTAAAATAAACGTGATACAATATGTCTGAAATTATCAAGGAACTAAAATTACAAAACAATTTTGGCAAAGAAGAATAAAGTAGAAGGGTTCACACTTCCTGATTTCAAGCTCATTGTAAAACTATAGTAATCAACACAAATGAACTTCATATGCTTTATTCTATGTCAAAGAAACCACACTCTGAAGGGCATAAGGGAATATTTGAAGGTAGTAGAATTGTTCTAAATCTTGATTTTGGTGGTTGCTACCTAATTAGATTTATTTGCCTAAACCCACAGAACGTGCTTTAGTTAGGGTGAATTTTACTATATGTAAATTTTATCTAAAAAAATTAGAAAGTTTATGTACAAGTTATTCAATTTTCAAAAATCTCTGAACCATAAAAGTAAAGGATATATTGCTTAGGGAAAACACACATTGTTAGATTATGATAAAATGTTTATTTAATAAAAGGAATGAGGCAGATATAGTTACAGAGGTTTCTGCAAAGGAACTGGTAAGGTTCTATTTCTTAATCTTCATCTGATTTCCATAGAAACATATGTATTATTATTTTTAATCTGTGCATATGTACATATGCATACATAAATGCATATATATATATTCTGAATCTATATTGCTTAAATTAAAAAATAATATGTATAAAGAGAAAGCTGTGTACTGTGAGAGAGATAGAGAATATTTTCTGACAGTTCATTGGAAGGAATGAGTCACGAAGGACACAAAGGAATATTCTGGTGTCCAGTGGAAGAGACCTAACCCAAATTGGCTAAAACTATAAACAGAATTTATCTTGAAAAATAACCAAATAAAGCATTGAACTCACTTTTTACACACCTGGATTGAGAGACCTGAAAATATTTCTAGGGATCCATTCTTTTCCACGCTGTTTTTCCACTGTGCTGGCTTAATTCTCAAGCCAACTCTGTTTTGGCAGACACGGGGTCATTTTGTCTCGGCTTCTGTCCTGCTGATACGGATAGTCCAGCAGAAAAGCCTGAGTTTCTTATGCAACTGTTAAAGAAAAAGTTCAACACCTGATTTTCATTTATCTAAATTGGGTCATTTCGTAATTAGAGCAAATTAGAACCTGAACCAGATTGAAACAAATGAGTCCTAACGCACAAAATTTAAAGAGAAACTCACAGTCATGTAAGCACAGGGTCAGCCCTGCAGAGGGAGCAACTCCTTTAATTTTACCCCAGGTGCCTCGATTTCCAATTTCAAATCCTAAGTAGGAGCGCTCCAATTAGCCGATTAGAGGTTACAATGCCCATCTCGTGAAACATGAGTAGTTTCTGATCCTTCTACACCTTTAGAATACAGGAGGAGTAGTTCCTACAGAAAAAGCAGTGTCCTGTTACGGAAAGATGGGAAAATAGATTACCTACTGATGTTCACACCGCAGAAAGCTTAGTCATATCTCGGAGTGCCTATGACAAATCTGATAAATGTTGACCTCTCATATCTGATGATTGTTACATCTTTCGCCTTGTTAGTCTTAGAAAGAAATAAATATCTTTCTTCATGAGCAGAAAGGCAAGGAGTCATGAGACCAGTTTCTCTAAGAGGTCGTTGTACCAAATTTGTCAAAATTTTAACTGTATTAAATTTCAATTATTTTTCCCAGAGAAATAGAATTGTGAGCTTTTCAATGGGACTGCAATCCAGGATGGATATGCCAAAAGAGCTAATAAAATGTTTCAAAAATGGGTGGGGTAAAATTGTGATCCATAGACACAATTAGAAATACTTAGAAAGTTGTTTAAATTTTGATTAAATTGTTACTGGGTATATTAATCGCTAAGCAATTTGACTTTAGTTGGCACAACTTGATGTGAAATGAAATTTACGTTGTAAGTAGAGTAATTAGGTGATGCGGGTATTTATGAGTAACTAAGAAACTGAATTTCGATAAAACAGCTTTTTTTTGTTTTGTTTTGTCTTGAGACAGAGACTCGCTCTGTCGCCCAGGCTGGAGTGCAGTGGCGCGATCTCGGCTCACTGCAAGCTCTGCCTCCCGGGTTCACCCCATTCTCCTGCCTCAGCCTCCCGAGCAGCTGCGACTACAGGTGCCCGCCACCACGCCCAGCTAATTTTTTGTATTTTTAGTAGAGACGGGGTTTCACCGTGTTAGCCAGGATGGTCTCGATCTCCTGACCTCGTGATCCGCCCGCCTCGGCCTCCCAAAGTGCTGGAATTACAGGCGTGAGCCACCAGGCCCGGCCCAGCTTGGTTTTTATATAAATGGATTGAAGGACTCCAAGAGTACGATGTGGATTTGTTATTTTTACCAATGATTTGGATGAAAACAGTAATAGTTATGATAACGAAGGCTCGGAAACATTTGTCATTAGGTCAGAAATTGTGTTAAGTACTTTACACAATTAATTTTAATTCTCACAAGAATTCCATGAGTCAAGTGATTCTTTACCCATTTTACAGGTAAAGAAGTTGGATCTCAAAGGCTGGGCAGCTTGGATAAATGAGCTAGATCATCAAAGTCTTAATTTAATGGGCAAAAATAATCAACCCTGTATTTATTAAATAAGAAATTGTATAATATTACTTAATGCCACCATGTGTCAAAAATACATATGAAGTTTTAGATGTCTGGAAATACAATTTGAGTAAACAATATAATATGGCAATTCCAGAGCCTAATAAAATCACAGGCTACCTGAAGGGAACTATTGTATCTCAAGTAAGGATAAAAATAAAAAGTTGTATTTTTCTGTTATTCTGTGCCCCTATTATTGAATTTAGCTGTAGACATCACATTTCAAATGGTGACATTGACAGACTGGAATGTGTCCAGGGAGAGTAATCAGCATAGAACAGAAATCAATATCATACATATGAAAAAAGTTTTCATTGATCAAAAAAGATTTGTGGGGAAATTTATTTTTACATAATCTAACTTATGTTATTTAGAAGAAAGATTGCACTTCATCTAGATGGCCCGAGACGTTTTGAACTGATGGTTTAAAGATAAATGTCAGTATGCTATAACAAAGAAATTTCTAACAATCAAATATTCCAGATAAAAACTAGAGCACCTTTAGATACTAGGATTTTTCTTTACTTGAGATTTTAATCAGAGAAAAGATATTCTATTTTAGGGAAATATGTATAGGGATGCGAATACTGGGAAGTATTCTATTTGTCTTTTTTCTTGATCCTACATTTTCAGGATTTACCGATGAACCATAATAATATGATCCAGAACCTTCTAGAAACAAACAACAAATAACCTTCATCTCTTACTCTTCCTTCTTTTTTTTAATGAAGCAGGAATTCAAGACCATGTAATTGAAGGTTTTATTATTGCCTGATATTCTAGAAAGATTTAAATTATGGTTATTTAGTACAGATGAAAATAAATGAAACATTAGGAAAGTTGTTGAATTGATCAAGGTCATGTCGTGCTTTATTAGTATTTTACCCAATACTTGTTCTTTGATTTGACATGTTTCTGATTCTCAAGCAGCCGGGACATTTTCTTTTCAGTCTCCCCAACTACTGAAATCAGATCTTATGTGACTTATGCATATCCCTTTTATGTTCCTTGTACATATTCTAGAATCTAAATAACTTAGCAAGTCTGATTAACTCAAGAATGCCAAAATGTTATTGAGTGATTGGTTAATATATGATCACTTCTATATTTATATGTGTATCTTCAAAAGGCAACTTTTAATCATTTAAATTTTGTGCCAAAAGAATAATTACAATTAAAATTTAGACCCAGTGCCAGATCTTGGTTAATTGATTGACAGAATCTTTTGTCTTTCTAAAATTTGAAATTATCTATTCTAACCTCCAGACAATTATGATTCAAATGACTACTACAAGTTGATACTACCTTCTACTGAGCACAAGAAAGGGAAAAATATATATTATTTTGTTTCGTGTGCAGCGTCTTTTCCTCTATCATTTTTAGGGCTACCTAAGCAACTTAAAAGGCCAACTAGGAACTAGAGGCCAAAATTCTTATCAAGGTCATAGTGCTGAGCTGAAGAACCTGTCCTCAGTCAGCATTTCAGGATTTGTGTCTACTCTATTTATTCCCAAGAAATTATATTTACAAATATAATTTGACTTTTTGAATTAGACTTTTTCTTGATTCACAGGCTGTAACCCTCCCAACCATCTGGCCTAACTTAGAGCTGACAACGGGGAACCACTGAGAGCAGAAATAAAGCAAAGGAGGAAAGATGTATCTATCTTCTCTATACAACTAAAAAAGGAAGTGTCTGCAGATTTTCAGGAGCCCAGTCTCTGAATGCTCATCTGGAAATGCCAGCTCCTTGTCTTCTTTGAAAACCAAGGTCTGTTTTAGTTCTGTGACCCTGTCATTTTCGGAACTTTTAATTAGTATTGAACGCAGCCTGGCAGAATCCTAAGTGTCTGTGAGGCCACATTAGTTCTATGATTCCTTTGCTTCAGGGACTATAAATTAAGGACAGTATCAGATTCAAGGTTCTTGTTGCAACTTCTAACTTTTCAAGATAGTCATTAGCTAGATTAATATTTTTTTCTTAACTGCTATCTCTGTCTTTTTCTCTTAAACCAAGTCTCTCAAAGTTGTTTTTTTGTTTGTTTGTTTGTTTGTTTGGTTTGGTTTTTTATCTTGCCTGAATAAGGAAAGAATGTTTCTTTTCCAAAAATATTCATAATTTCTCTAGGCTTAACTTATTTACATAAAAAATGTACTCCTTCGTGGTCTTTCTTAGCACTATACTGTAACTCTGCCTCATTATTATGTTTGTGTTTCTTCAATAATGTTTTTAACTTAGCAAAATATCTTTTTGCAATCCATAGAGGATAGAACACAATGCATTAAATAAATCTCATATTAATATTGTTGGAGAGCTCATCTATGGCCAAACAACATTTCACCCTAATCACAATGCTTATGGGAAGGATTTGCAATACTGTATAAGATATAATTCTTTAACAATAGTCCAATAAAAAGGATATAATTATATGGTTGCACAAATGTCTTTCCTCTCAATAAAAGCGTTATTTATGTGAACACTATGTCTTTTAAATGACTTAAGAATAAAACATTTCTACCTTGACTTATGCGTTAAAATAAGGAGCAGGGGGGTGGTGGTGCAAAAATCTATTTTTCAAAACATGACCCAGCCACCTAATGACTTGTTTAGCTGAGCATCAATCTTTGTAGCTGCCAGACCTTCTCTCTTTCCTTCAGATGAACTGGCATAATGCTTACTTGGCTCACATGTAGAAACAAATGTCCTCTTTCCTAGGGGAATGATTATTAGCATTTCTTCACAGTAATTTGGAGAGTACCTCTTATCTTAGAGACAGCTCCTTTTTCTCAGGAAAAAAAAAATCTGTTCTGCCCTCATCTGGGGAATGACAAAAAAGAAAGGAAATTATTTTCAGGAAAGAAGGCATCCAAAAGTGTCCCTATATGTTTCAGTGAAAAAGACAGCCTGGATTCTAAGGGACAATTTTAAGTAAATGTGTTATGGTATAGGATATTTCTTGGTGCTGTACATCTTTAGCAAATATTTATATTGGACAACTCAGGAGCCTAGCCCTACCTTGTACAGTCTTGAGCAGCAAAACTCTCTTTACCTCTGAGTCCCAACATGACCATATAAATATGCTTCATTACCATCACCAACACCACATCAAATTTTATTCTTCCCATGTTTCTTCATGAAACACATTTTAACATTTTCTCCAAGGTGCATGCCATCACCAAAATAAATTTACTGATTTCCTAAATATTCATCTTTTAAAATTCTAAAATTAATCCAGACAATAAAAACACAGAGATCAATACAACATAAATCCTATCATAAAAAGGTCAAAATCTACTGAAAAAAAAATGTGTGAGTCCTTAAATAACACAAAGTGGTATTCAGCTTAAATTGTATTTCAGTCTGGCTTTGTCATTTACTAATTGTTTTATCTGAAAAGTTGTTTAAACTTGACAAAACTTAGTGCTTTTGTCTGTGAAATAAGCATAATACAACTTCATTCTGTAGTGTTGTTATGAAACTTAAAATACATATGGTAATTCTGGAAAAGTGTTTCACACAGCGCTTTGCAAACGATCACCACATGATAAAGTGTTTCATGTGAAAAAAGAAAGGCTAAAACATAAGATAAGATTGCAATCACAGAGAAAACCACACAGGCCTACATATATTTCCTAGATGGTCCCAGGAAACACTATAAAAAGAGGATTACCTTTTAGCTTAATCTTAAAGAGTAGCTGGAGGAAGGAGAAAGAGATTCCAGGTAACAGGGCAAATGTTCTCAATAGAAATGAAGGAGAAAATTAAGTGAAGTGTTAAGAAACGGCAAGTAATTCCATGAAATTGTGTAATAGTGCCTGAGTGGACATTAACTGATCTGATTATAGATGAAAACAAGACGACTGATTCCAAAGTCCATATGTGCATTTCCAGTGAAAATCTAGAGGAGTAGACTTCATTTTTGTTTGATTCATCAATAGTTCTAAATGATCATTGTAATCAGAAGGTGAGAGACAAAACTGAGATGACAAAAACTGGGTGGCTTATTTGGAAGAGGGAAGCAAAAGGACTGTTTAAGATCACATTATATAAACAGAATGAACTCAGATGATTTGACAGACTGGTTTAATTTTCCAAGGGGGTGTTTGTGAATAAGTTATCTGCAGATAGGACCCTGTACTTGCTCTTGTCTGCAAATGTGTGGATACAAACACCACTGTACTTCTGGCTCCCGGAAGCTACAGATACTTGATTTCTTCTCCTATACCTTTTTAGTACAATCACCTACATGGAGTTAGAGGTCATGTTATGGATCAATACCTTTACTTAGCTGAGATGATTATAAGGACACACCATACAACCTTAATCTCACATTATCTCCTAGAAAGTTTAATGGGAATGTAACCTATTCTCACTGTAGCCATTCTAATTGAAACAGTTGTCAGGATCACAGAGCATTGGCTAACCATTTGCAAATCAGTGTGGACTTCTTGCAGAGGAGAATGCATGAAACCTGGAGTCTCAAAATGTTGATGGTAAGCATGTGTTGTCATTGTCTCCCTCTAAAACTCAGGAAATGATTGAAACCTTCAGGATTCAGTTTCCTCAAATATTATATGGGAAAACAACCTCAGCCTACATATCAGTGTGGTTGTAATAAATATCATAAATATAAATGTGTTTAAAACATTTAAAAACCACTACAATTTTATATTATGTTTGTATTATAGTATTATTATAAATATAATATTTCATATTCAAATTGATCTCTTACTGTGGTTGTCTAAATTTAGGATGTGGTCTTTAAAGTATATGAAGTTCTTGGGGAAGTTGGCTCATTTAACCTCAAAGTCAATTCACACACTTAGAGCACTGATTCTTCAGAAGACGTGTCAAAATAATCCAATGTTTCTTTCAGGTTAAAAAATGTTGAAATTCCTGAAAATATTAACCTGAGAGTAAGGTAAAACAGATTTCATGGTCTGGTTGTATTTAAAAAAATAATAAAGGTAAAATGAGATAATATGATCTTTAAAGTCTTCCTAGTCCATCATGTAATTTAACTTGAGAAAGCGAGCCTAAATGTAGAATCTACTATTCTTTTCCTGATCATTGCATCCAATCAAAACAAAGGAAAACAAATAAACAATGATACACATACACAAAAATACAGTACTCTTCCTTTTCCTATCAATGGGGAAATTGAATCTGTGCATTAAAAAAAAAAGTCTGTTTTGTAGGTCTCTAGGGACTTGCTTTATGAATCTGGGTGCTTCTGTATTGGGTGCATATATACTTAGGATAGTTAGTTCTTCTTGCTGAATTGATCCCTTTACCATCATGTAATGGCTTTCTTTGTCTCTTTTGATCTTTGTTGGTTTAAAGTCTGTTTTATCAGAGAATAGAATTGCAACTCCTGCTTTTTTTGTTTTCCATTTGCTTGGTAGATCTTCCTCCATCCCTTTATTTTGAGCCTATGTGTGTCTCTGCACGTGCGATGGGTCTCCTGAATACAGCACACTGATGGGTCTTGACTCTTTAACCAATTTGCCAGTCTGTGTCTTTTAATTGGAGCATTTAGCCCATTTACATTTAAGGTTAATATTGTGTGTGTGAATTTGATCCTGCCATTATGATGTTAGCTGGTTATTTTGCTCATTAGTTGATGCAGTTTCTTCCTAGCATTGATGGTCTTTATGATTTGGCATGTTTTTGCAGTGGCTGGTCCCACACAATAATAATGGGAGATTTTAACACCCCACTGTCAACATTAGACAGATCAATGAGACAGAAAGTTAACAAGGATATACAGGTATTGAACTCAGCTCTGCACCAAGTGGACCTAATAGACATCTACAGAACTCTCCACCCCAAGTCAGCAGAATATACATTCTTCTCAGCACCACATCACACTTATTCCAAAATTGACAACATAGTTGGAAGTAAAGCTCTCCTCAGCAAATGTAAAAGAACAGAAATTATAACAAACTCTCTCTCAGACCACAATGCAATCAAATTAGAACTCAGGATTAAGAAACTCACTCAAAACTGCTCAACTACATGGAAACTGAACAACCTGCTAATGAATGACTACTGGGTACATAACAAAATGAAGCAGAAATAAAGATGTTCTTTGAAACCAATGAGAACAAAGACACAACATACCAGAATCTCTGGGACACATTTAAAGCAGTGTGTAGAGGGAAATTTTAGCACTAAATGCCCACAAGAGAAAGCAGGAAAGATCTAAAATTGACACCCTAATATCACAATTAAAAGAACTAGAGAAGCAAGAGCAAACACATTCAAAAGCTAGCAAAAGGCAAGAAATAACTAAGATCAGAGCAGAACAGAAGGAGATAGAGACAACAAAAAAACCCTTCAAAAAATCAATGAATCCAGGAGCTGGTTTTTTGAAAAGATCAACAAAACTGATAGACTGCTAGGAAGACTAATAAGGAAGAAAAGAGAGAATAATCAAATAGATGCAATAAAAAATGATAAAGAGGATATCACCACCAATCCCACAGAAATACAAACTACCATCAGAGAATACTATAAACACCTCTACGCAAATAAACTAAAACATCTAGAAGAAATGGATAAATTCCTTGACACATACACCCTCCCAAGACTAAACCAGGAAGAAGTTGAATCCCTGAATAGACCAATAACAGGCTCTGAAATTGAGGAAATAATTAATAGCTTACCAACCAAAAAAGGTCCAGGACCAGACGGATTCACAGTCGAATTCTACCAGAGGTACAAGGAGGAACTGGTACCATTCCTTCTGAAACTATTCCAATCAATAGAAAAAGAGGGAATCCTCCCTAACTCATTTTAAGAGGCCAGAATCATCCTGATACCAAAGCCTGGCAGAGACACAACAAAAAAAGAGAATTTTAGACCAATATCCCTGATGAACATCAATTCAAAAATCCTCAATAAAATACTGGCAAACCGAATCCAGCAGCACATCAAAAAGCTCATCCACTACAATCAAGTTAGCTTCATTCCTTGTATGCAAGACTGGTTGAACGTACACAAATCAATAAATGTAATCCATCATTTAAACAAAATCAAAGACAAAAACCACGTGATTATCTCAACAGACACAGAAAAGGCCTTCAACGAAATTCCACAGCCTTTCATGCTAAAAACTCTCAATAAATTAGGTATTGATGGGACGTATCTCAAAATAAAAAGAGCTATTTGTGACAAACCCACAGCCAATATCATACTGAATGGGCAAAAACTGGAAGCATTCCCTTTGAAAACTGGCACAAGACAGGGATGCCCCCTCTCACCACTCCTATTCAACATAGTGTTGGAAGTTCTGGCCAGGGCAATCAGGCAGGAGAAATAAAAAAAGGCTATTCAATTAGGAAAAGAGGTAGTCAAATTGTCCCTGTTTGCAGATGATATGATTGTATATTTAGAAAAACCCATCGTCTTAGCCCAAAATCTCCTTAAGCTGATAGGCAATGTCAGCAGTCTCAGGATACAGGATACAAAACCAATGTGCAAAAATCACAAGCATTTCTTTTTTTTTTTTTTTTTTTTTTTTGAGACGGAGTCTTGCTCTGTCGCCCAGGCTGGAGTGCAGTGGTGCAATCTCGGCTCACTGCAAGCTCCGCCTCCCGGGTTCACGCCATTCTCCTGCCTCAGCCTCTCCAAGTAGCTGGGACTACAGGCGCCCGCCACCACGCCCGGCTAATTTTTTGTATTTTTTAGTAGAGACGGGGTTTCACCGTGGTCTCGATCTCCTGACCTCATGATCCGCCTGCCTCGGCCTCCCAAAGTGCTGGGATTACAAGCGTGAGCCACCGCGCCTGGCCAATCACAAGCATTTCTATACACCAATAACAGGCAAACAGAGAGCCAAATCATGAGTGAACTCCCATTCACAATTGCTTCAAAGAGAATAAAATACCTAGGAATCCAACTTACAAGGGATGTGAAGGACCTCTTCAAGGAGAACTACAAACCACTGCTCAATGAAATAAAAGAGCACACAATCAAATGGAAGAACATTCCATGCTCATGGATAGGAAGACTCAATATCGTGAAAATGGCCATATTGCCCAAGGTAATTTATAGATTCAATGCCAACCCCACCAAGCTACCAATGACTTTCTTCACAGAATTGGAAAAAACTACTTTGAAGCTCATATGGAGCCAAAAAAGAGCCCGCATTGCCAAGACAATCCTAAGCCAAAAGAACAAAACTGGAAGCATCACACTCCCTGACTTCAAACTATACTACAAGGCTACAGTAACCAAAACAGCATAGTACTGGTACCAAAAAGGAGATATAGACCAATGGAACAGAATAGAGCCCTCGGAAATAATACCACACATCTACAACCATCTGATCTTTGACAAACTTGACACAAACAAGAAATAGGGAAAGGATTCCCTATTTAATAAATGGTGCTGGGAAAACTGGCTAGTCATATGTAGAAAGCTGAAACTGGATCCCTTTCTTACACCTTATACAAAAATTAATTCAAGATGGATCAAAGACTTAAATGTTAGACCTAAAACCATAAAAACCCTAGAAGAAAACCTAGGCAATACCATTCAGGACATAGGCATGGGCAAGGACTTCATGTCTAAAACACCAAAAGCAATGGCAACAAAAGACAAAATAGAAGTATGTGATCTAATTAAACTAAAGAACTTCTGCACAGCAAAAGAAACTACCATCAGAATGAACAGGCAAACTACAGAATGAGAGAAAATTTTTACAATCTATCCATCTGACAAAGGGCTAATATACAGAATCTACAAAGAACTTAAAGAAATTTATAAGAAAAAATCAAACAATCTCATCAAAATTGGGCAAAGGATATGAACAGACACTTCTCAAAAGAAGACATTTATGCAGCCAACAAACACATGAGAAAATGCTCATCATCACTGGCCATGAGAGAAATGCAAATCAAAACCACAGTGAGATACCATCTCACACCAGTTAGAATGGCAATCATTAAAAAGTCAGGAAACAACAGGTGCTGGAGAGGATATGGAGAAACAGGAACACTTTTACACTGTTGGTGGGACTGTAAACTAGTTCAACCATTGTGGAAGACAGTGTGGTGATTCCTCAAGGATCTGGAACTAGAAATACCATTTGACCCAGCCATCCCATTACTGGGTATATACCCAAAGGATTATAAATCATGCTACTATAAAGACACATGCACACGTATGTTTATTGCGGCACTACTCACAATAGCAAAGACTTAGAACCAACCCAAATGTCCATCAATGATAGACCGGATTAAGAAAATGTGGCACTTATACACCATGGAATACTATGCAGCCATTAAAAAGGATGAATTCATGTCCTTTGTAGGGACATGGATGAAGCTGGAAACCATCATTCTGAGCAAACTATTGCAAGGACAGAAAACCACACACTGCATGTTCTCACTCATAGGTGGGAATTGAACAATGAGAACACTTGGACACAGGGTGGGGAACATCACACACCAGGGCCTGTCGTGGGGTGGGGAGAGTGGGGAGGGATAACATTAGGAGATATACCTAATATAAATGTTGAGTTAATGGGTGCAGCACACCGACATGGCACATGTATACTTATGTAACAAACCTGCACATTGCGCACATGTACCCCAGAACTTAAAGTATAATTTAAAAAAAAAAAAAAACAAGATTTCTGTCTTGTCATGAATCTGATTAGCACGACTTCAAATTTGCCAAATTCGATGATCAGCTTCTTTCCACTGGAAATATGCTCTAGGTTTTCCCTCCACTGCCCAAAACCCGGGTCATGGGCCAAGTTTCACCAAAGCTTTTGGCACTGATGGCGTAGAACTGACTCAAACAGTTTCATATATATAAATCCAAACATGCATTATTTCTAACCCAATAATATCATTGGACACTTTCACTAGGGATTGTTGTTAGCTCGTTATTACTTGTAGAAATAGTGAACAGTTTAAATTTTTTCAAAGCGAGGAAGTCAGCTAAGATTTCAGTCCTATTGTCAGCCTGTCTGAAGAGATTTTTAGATTGGTAAAATTACCTCCAATAAGAAGCTACAAAATATAATCATTTCAGATACATTTTTGAATTTTAAACTCAAAATGGTTTCATAAATTTCTATAAAAGGGTTGCTTTAGGATGTTAGTACTTATGAAATTCCTTGGAGTTAAAATAAAAAAAGCATTTTTTATGGGTGAGATAAAGAGTTTTATAGCTGGATTAAAGTAACTCTTTTTCGCAATGATTTCAAATAAAGAGTACAAAGGTTGCAGGGGGAAAAGCTATACTAACTTGCATCATTCCCCAGATACAAATACATGTCTGCTTAAGTAAATGCCATCAATGTAGGCAACTATCTTTACCTCCCTCCAAAAAGGATGCCTATGCCATCAACGTAGGCACCTATCTTTACCTCCCTCCTTGTTTCAAGATTACTGGATGCAAATATGTCTATATACTCATACACTGACATACACAATGTATATTTCCAACACAATGAATTAAAGCAAATTTTAAATTTACAGAAAAAATTAGAATTAGGTTAGTTATAACCAGTGGTGCTCACATTTTCTTGTGTCCTTTTTAATAAATCTCATAACCTCTATTTTTTCTTTCATTCTTAAATAATGATAAACTTTCTAAGTTCTCTCTTACTTTGCTCACAGTGTTATTATCAGGGGTCAAATAATAAAACATATTTCTCAATTCTCTAGAGACTGAAATATGTTCTATACATATTATTATGAACTCCAACTGAAAGATTCTCCTTACTAATTGCAAATGACATTCTAAATGCAACTTGATTGAAATTTCTTTCTCCCCCCAAGTAATTTTATCCTATTACTTTGCAAAACATACACGCTCCTGGTTTGCTTCCAGTTGACAATAGCATGTTCCTAGTTTGCAGTTCCACTTAGGACTTGCTTCTTCCTTAAAGATCAACTGCTTTTGATTTAGCCATCAGCTTCTAAGGAATACATTAATAGTTTGGTATTTCCAGTAGTCTTTTACATAAGCTGGTTGCTTAATGTCAGCTGTTCTTTTTTATATATGCAGTAAAAGGCGGATCCCTTATTCAGTGAGGAGATATCTCAAGCCTAGGATAACTCCACTATTTCCTCATACTGGAAAGCTCAGATCTTTATCTTACATATTTGTTTCTCTATTTCTTTTTTTAATGTAGTTCTGAGCCCTTGACAGGAAATGTTACTCTGCTGTTGATGAGTTGCAATTCTACATATCAAAATTACATCCTGAGGCAACTGTCAGTTAGTAGATTAGCCAGGGCTACAATTATTTTGTGACATTTGGCTAATTGTCATTCAGGCCTAAAAGATAAACATGCTGACTCTTAAGTTCCAGGGCTGATCTTTTCAGAATGAGCTAATTGGAAGGGTTCCCTTCCTTCTCAGGAACCTCCTGTTTAGCATCTTTAAATAATAGATGGAAGCATTTATCAGTATGAAGATACATAATATAGTCACTTCCACTTAGCCTGATCCGTTGGTCATATTACATTTATCAATTGGATTAAAACATTAAAGCCTTATCAGCCTTCTTTCCTAATCAATAGTAATTATTTCAAGCAGATTTTAATGGATAATTCAATTATAATACCTCCAGAGACCTGCAACTTTTATAGACAATAAAAACATTAGAAAAAGTAAACTAAACATAGGGTATATAAAAATAACCTGTCAAAAGCCTGATCTGAGGCAGGACTATTAAGAGCCTAAGACAAAATTTTAAAACTTTTCTTATCATTTGACATGATAATTTGAATAAGATTAATGCAATTGTTAACCTGATAGGTGCTTTGTCTTTTATTTTCTCTTAGAACTCAGAAGTACAATTTGGTTTGTTATATTTCGTACACATCTAGGTCTTCAAACTGAAAACTCCAATTTAAACTTTGATTCAGCAAATATTTCAGGGTTTGGGTACAATGGCTGCATAAGACAGTAAAATATATGTAAAAATGAAAATTCAAGTTGTAACTGGTCTAAATTTGCAGACCTTTAAGATAAAGAAGAAAAGTCATAATTTAGAATTCAAAAAACAATATAGTCTTAACTATCAAAAGTCAATACAGCAAAAGGAATACATTGGTTATCTATTGCTGCATTCCAAATTCTAACATAATGTATCTTCTCAAAACAACATTAATTATCATACAGGTTTTCTGGGTTAGGGACCCTGGCTTGTCTTCTTTGGGTTGTCTGACTCAGTGTCTCCCATAAGGTTGCAATCAAGGTGTCAGCTGGGGCTGCAGTCATTCTGCAAGTTCCAGTGGGCGAAGATCCACCTCCAACTTAATTCACGAGGTATTTGACATGTTTGCATTCCTTGCGGGCTGTCAGAATTAGAGTCTCAGGCTGTCCTCAGTTTCTTGTCACATGTGGCCTCCCCATTGGGTAGCTCACAACATGGCAGCTTGCTTCATCAAAGCAAGCAAGCATGAAGATGAGAGACGGAGAGAGTGAAGGGGATGTGCGGAGAGAGAGGAGGAAGAAAGAACAAGATAGTGTAAGATGGCAAGGGAAGGAGTTCAAAAAAGGAGGAAGTCATAGATCTAATCTTGAAAGTGACATTCTATTGTTTTTGCCACATTCTATTTGTTAGAAGCAAATCACTATGTCTGGCTCACACTCAAGGAGAGAGGACGGCACAAGTAGAGGATTACTGAGATTATTTAAGAACTTGGATTCTTTTAGAAGGCTTCATACAACAATGAAGAATTATTGTTTTGTTTTCCTTAGCCCCCAAGATACAGGCATTTTTCATGCTAGAATGGAGGCCCATACCAACAAATTATCAACTTTTCTTCTGGTGACTGACTTTTACACACAGTATATAAAATATGTTTATAATATATATAAGATTTTTATATATAAAAATATATATTTTATATAAAAATATAAAAATATATTTCTATATAAAATATAAAAATGTATTTCATAT